>NW_004524582.1:175180-184089 GCF_000260255.1 Octodon degus
TAAAAGTAAGAGCTTCCATTTTAAGAAATGAAAGACAGAGACCTGGTAGGCCTAATCCCAGCCTTAAATGACAACAGAGTTCCTCTGAGTCCTAGCTACCTGTCCTCACCCAGAAGGACTGCTGTGAGGATCTGCTAAGCCTAATTCTGGCCCCACAACCTAGGAAGTTAGTCTGAATCCTGGCCACAAACCTTCATCTGGAAGACTGCCAGGATACACTCTGTGACCATTTCCCCACCAACACACACACACTTGTTTATTCTCTGATGCGTCATGGCCACCCATCCTCACCTGAAAGACTGCCTGACGGACCTTTTGAGTCTTTCCAAATCCCAGCCCCTTACTGAACTTGGCTAAGCCCCAGTTATCATCACTTCCTATCATCACCTAGGAAGACTCACTCAGGGACCTGAAACGAGGTGCCCAGAAGACTGCCACAGGGACCTGTGGGAGCATTGGTGATCTCTATACTGCAGAAACCCATCACTGAGAAAGCCTTGTGGAACTTAGGCCTTCATTTATCATCATCAGATCCTTCTTGGCCTATGGCTTGTTCCCTCAAAATGAAGTGGAAACCATACTGAACCCCACACACAGGGAAAGTTTATGAGCATAGCCTGCCTTCCCACTCTCTTTACAGCCTTCCTAATTCACCCCCCATCACCAGATCATCTCTGCAGACTCAGAGAAAAAATTGGGAGCTTTAAACATGACAAAAGGAAGGAACAAAAGGCAATCTCAGAAACCACATTGAACTCACACAGAGAGAGACTTTGTGAGCATAGCCTACCCTCCCACTCTCCCGACAGCCTTCCTAATCCTCCCATCACCGAACCATCTCTGAAGAATCAGAGAAAAAAATTGAGAGCTTCAAACATAACAAAAGGAAGGCACAAAAGACAATCTCAGGCCTCTAGCCCACCCAAATCAAGTCCAGAAGACAAAGTCATAGGAGAACTTGGAAGTCATACACTTAAAATTTCTGAGATGATAGCAACTGAAATAAAGAAACAACTCTATCAGGCTATGGAGGAAATCAGATCAAAAACAATCTCTCAAGTGAAAAAGGAAATGGCAATGATTGTGAAAGAATTGCTCAACATAACTAAGGAAGACACTGAAAAAAATAGAATTGAATAGGAAAATGATGGAAATATTTAATAAACAATACAGGAAAAAACTAGAATGCATGACATATTAAGACAGATATCTAGGACATTAAAAATTCCATTGAAATCTGGCAAAACCACTTGGACAAAAGAGAAGATAGAATTTCAGATCTTTGGCATAGCATTTCAGTTAGTGAGTATGAATGGAAAGATCTCTTGAAAATAACAAGAAACCAGGAAATAATGCAACAGCTGCAAAACAATGCAGAGAAAAATAATGTAAGACTATCAACAAATCAGATGTAGTTAACTAAATGACATAAAAGATTGTTTTCAGAAGGAGTAGAAGATTTCTCAAGCATGGGAGAACAATCTGACATACAATAAGGTGAGGCATATAGAACTCAAATTAGTCATAATCACAATAATTTTTCACCCAGACACATAATAATCAAGATTCCAGAAATTGACCAAAGGAAAATAAGATTAAAGCTATAAGAGAGAAGAAACAGATCACCTTAATGGAAAGTCCATCAGAATCACAGCAGATTTCTCAATACAGACCATCCAATCAAAAAGAACATGGAGTGAAATATTTCGGTCCTCAAAGGAAAGAATATCCAACCTAAATTGATGCACTCTGCAAAACTATCTATCAAATTTCATGGAAAGATAAAATACTTCCATGATAAAGAACAACTGCAGAAATTCATGACAACAAAATCAACCCTACAAGAGTACTGACAGATATTTTAGAAAGTGACAAAGATGACCACAACTGCAACAATAGAAAAGAACTGCCAAGCAGAGCAAGCAATTAAGCAAGAGGGAAAATTAGGGATCATGCAGTAGGAAAACAAGATGACAAAGATAAGACAATACATATCAGTTATAACTATCAATATAAAAGGCCCCAATTCACCAGTCAAAGAAGTAGACAGGCAGAGTGAATCAAGAAACAAAATCCAACAATATGCTGCTATAAGAAACACATTTAACTCAAAAAAATTAATAGACTGAACATCAAAACTATACTCCATGCAACAGAAACTGAAAAAAAAGCATGGCTAGCTATTCTGGTTGCTAAAAATGGCAACTTCAAAACAAGTATGATTAAAAGAGATAAAGAAGTTCACTACATATTTGCTAGGGGAAAACTACAAAGGGAAGAATTAACAATTATAAATGTATATGCACCCAATGTGGGAACACACAACTATATAATATAAAATGTAACAGACATGAAAAATTAAATAAGCGATAACATAATTATACTGGAAACCTTTAATACCCCATTGAGACAAAGAGATAGGCCAACTATGCAAAAAATCAGTAAAGAAATACAGAACTAAAACAAATTTGTGAAGAAATGGACTTACTAAATCTTTACAGTGTTTTCTACCCAACAGCATCAGAAACATGTCCTTCTCAGCTTTATATGAGATGTTCTCCAAAATAGGCACAGACAACCACATAAAACATGCTTATTTAAATGCAAAGGAATCAAATTATTCCATGAATATTATCTGACCATAGAGCAACGAAATTGGAAATTATTAACAAAAGAAACAGCAAAAACTCCATAAATATATGTATTCTAAATAATATCCTTTTGAACACTTACTGGGTCACAGATGATAATAAAGAAGAAATTTTTTTAAAAAATTACAATCAAATGAAAATGCAGATACAACTTACCAGAACCTGTAGCACGCAATGAAAGCTGTCTTAAGTGGGAAATTTATAAAGACAACTTTTCACATCAAGAAAATAGATTGCTCCCAAATAAAAAATCTAACATTGCACCCAAAATACCTAGAAAAAGAAGAGCAAGTCAAACGCAAAGCCCAGAGAAGACAGGAAATTATAAATGTCAGAGCAGAAATAAATGTAATGGAGATAAAGAAAACATTACCAAGAATTAATGAATCTGATAGTTGATTCTTTACAGAATCAATAAAATTGATAACACTAGCCAACCGTGTCATAAAAATGAAAGGGAAAAATTCAAATTTATGCAATAAGAAATCAAAAGAGTGAAATCACTTTGAACCCTATATAAAATTCTAAAGATCATCAATATCTATTTCCAGAATCTTTACTCTTACAGAATGGAAAACAGCAGTTTCATAGATACATAGGAACTACCAAAGCTAAATCAACAGAATATAAAAATTCTGAATCACCCAATATCAGTCAAAGAAATTGAAAATATAATTTAAAAAAAACCCTACTAACAAAGAAAAGTCCATGTCCTTACAGATTCACAGCTGAATTCTACAGGAAATTAGAGATCTAAGTCGAACTCTTTTCAAAATTTACAATGAAATTTTAAAAGAAGCAATGCTTCCAAACTCCCAGAGGTAAGTATAATGCTAATACCTCATGCTGATACAGAGAAAGACCAACCGAAAAGAAGAGCTACAGACCAATCTCACTAATGAACATAGATACAAAAATCCTCATTAAAATGTTAGCCAACAGAAGGCAGAAAATTATCAAGAAGATTTTACATCATAATCAAGGGGGATTCATCCCAGGAATGCAGAGATGTTTTTGTATGTGCTTCCATAAATGTAATACACCAAATCAAAAGAGCAAAAGACAAAACCAGATGACCATCTCAATAGACACAGAAAAAGCATTTGACAAAATCCAATGCTTGTTACTAGTAAAACCCTGCAGAAAATTGTAATAGATGGTTTTTGCCTCAACATGATAAAAGCCACCTATGACAAATAAACAGCCAGCATCATACTAAATATTCAGAAACTGAAAGTCTTTACTTTGAAATCAGGAGCAAGACAAAGATGCACACTTTCACTACTCCTATTCAATATAATTCTGGAAATATTAGCCACACAAACAGACAAAGAGAAAGAAAAGATATGAACAATGATTGGAAAGAACTGAAATTGATGTTATTTACAGATGGTATTATACTGTACATAGGAGACCAAAAAAAGTCCACCAGACTTGTAAATTTAATAAGCGTATTTGGTAGCTTAGCAGGATACAAAGTCCACATTAAAAAAATCAGTAGTATTTTTATACACAAACAATGAAAGCACTCAGAAATTATGGAATCCACACCTTTCACAATAACATATCAAAAAATGAAATAGTCACAAATCTTAAAATATTTATACACTGAAAATTATTGTATTCTGAAAAAAAGAGGTTGAAAAATATTTCAGAAAATTGAAAGGTATGCCTTGCTTCTGGGCAGGAATAACCAATATTGAAAAATGGCCATAATCCCAAAATTGTCATACAGATTTCATGAAATACTGATTAAAATATCATTAGTACACCTCATAGACCTAGAAACTTTCCTCAAATTCATCTGGAAACAGAAGAGATCTAAAATAACAAAAGCAATCCTCAGTAATAAATGAAAGTCAAGCCCACAAGTGAGCACACTGAGTTGGCCACAGAGACTGGGCATGGTCATGCACACCTAGAGTTCCATTACTAGGGAGGCTAAAAACAGGAGGAACACTATGAGTTTGATCTGCATATTGACACTCTACCAAATAAATAAATAATAAAGGAAAGGCAGGAGGTGTCACAATTACTGATTTGAAATTATGTTACAAAGCCACTGTGATAAAATAAGCATGATACTTGCATAAAGGCAGACCTTATGATCCATGTGACAGCTTAGAAGATGAAGACACAATTACAAACACAGTCAGACACCTTATTTTTGACAAAGGAGCTAAACATGTTCACTGGAAGAAAGAGCTTATTTAACAAACAATGCTAGAATAACTGGCTTTCACATGATGAATGCTTAAAATAGACCCGTGTGTATCAACATGAACAAAAGAGCAATCAAAATGGACCAAAGATTTAAATATTAAAACAGAAACACTAAATCTTCTGCAAGGGAAAGTATGTAGAGATCTTAAGGGCATAGGGGCAGGTAGAGAATTCTTGCACAAATATTAAACTGCATTGGAAATACTTCAAAGAATCAACAATTGAGTTCTCATCTTTTTGAAAAGTTTCTGAAAGTCAAAAGAAATCTCCAATAGAGTTAATGGAAAACCCATGAATTGGGAAAAAATTATAGCAGACTGTCCTTCAAATAAAAGACTTCTACCTAAAACATATAAATAATTTTTAAAGATCAGTCCTCCAAAATTCAAAGACCCAATCAAAAAATGGACATCTGAGATGAATAAAACCTTCACAAATGAAGACATACAAATGGCAAATAAATACATGAAAAAACATTCAATATCATTTGTCATTCAAGAGATGCAAATTAAAACAGTGTTGAAATGTCTTCTTACACCAGGAAGAATGGCTATCATCAAGATGTCAACCAATAATACATGTTGGAGAGGCTATGCGGAAAAAGAAACCCTTCTCCACTTTTGGTGGGACTGCCGGCTGGTACAACCATTATATAAATCAGTTTGGAGATTATTCAAAAAGCTATGCTTGTAGGTCCCTTTCAACCCAAGTATATCCCTCATAGTTTTTTTCCAAAATAATTGAAATCATTGTACCACAGTGATATATGTGTGTCCATGTTTATAGCAGTATGATTGCCATAGCTAAATCTTGGAAACAATTGAAAGGCCTATCACCTGTAGAATGGAAAAGAAAGATATGGTATTTTTACACAATGGAGTATTACTCAGCTATAAAAAAGATAAATGCAAGGCTTTTTAGGTAAATGTATGCAACTAGAAACTGTATTGGTAAATGAAATAAATCAAATGTTTGCATTTATTTCATTGGTAAATGAAATAAATGCAAACATTGTACTATCTTGATAGAGCTAGAACCTGACAGAGTAAATAAAATCTGAAAGATACAGTAGATATTGTGAAAGGGAAAGAATCTAGTCAATTGGAAGGAAAAATTTGAATGAAGAAAAGGACTAATGTAAAAAGGGAAAATATATACATTACATGATTTGAGGTGCCAGTATGTTTTGTCTACAATATTTAGCTAAGCACAACATTGAAAGTAAAAGACTTATAAGAGAATTTTATGATTAAGAAAAGAACCATGTGCCTTGACAGAACATTCTATTATATTCTAGTAAGGATATAATAGAATTAAACTAGGGACCACTTAATCAACAGATACTGTAAAAACCACATATTCACCACTCTCTGAGCTACAATAAGTCATCACCTACAAGTCAATATTCAGTCTAGAAATAAAATGCCCATGATGTGGTAGATCTTGGTGCAGACAACATGATGGAATAAATTCTTCATGTGAAGTCACTGGTGCATTAATTCTAGAGAACACTGAGCACTGAAAGTCTCTACATGAAGTACTGTTTACCACAGAAACCTGTTAACATCAGATGTGGGGTATGCTATTATCTAGAGTGAGACATATCTATGTGGATGGTAACATCAGTAATCACTCATCCCCTACAAGATGCACATCACTACTGAAGATTATATGGAAACTCTGCCATTAAAAGATGAATGAAAACAGAAAATGTCTATCCTAATTCAGAATAGATGAAAAAATTTAATTGAGAGAACCAACTATGCTGACAGAATTGTTAATTTTGACTCTAGAACAGGTTAGAAACCAAATATGAGATGATTTTATGTATTAAGATATTACAAATATAGTCTATGACATGAGAATGCCAAAACATATCAAGAAACACAACAGCAAATTTTAGTCATCTGGATGTCACTCCACCTTAGTATCAAATATTCACATTGATTGATGTTTTAGCTTACAGGATCTGCAGTTGAATTTACCAATATTCTTCTCCTTTTAGTTTTATTTTACATGCAGTATCACAATCACAAAACTTTATCTCTAGAACCAAACACAAAATCAAAAGAGTAAATCTGAACATAGTTGTATTTTTATTAAAAATTTAGAAAATCTACAGTGATTCATCCATGGTAGTTAATTAAATATTGGCTCAGTGATAAGAATTGGTCTCCTTTTCAAAAATTATGATTTTTCTTATTTATTTTCAGAATGTATAACCTGAGTTTAGAATCTTTGGACATTTTGCCAAACTTCAATTTAATTTACATTAAACATGTTAAATTTATTTTAAACATAATTCAAACAATTTGATTAACATGGAAACCAAATAAGGGATTAGTAAAACACATTTCTCATGTATATAGGTAGGTCATGGGAACACTATCTTGGGTACTATTTTGGGTCTCAGGCCCATTCTTTTCTTGTGTTGTTCCCATACTCAACTTAGTGACCTCCATGAACTACTACTCTCTGCTCCATTATGCAATTTTGTTATGTTTCTGTCTTATGGGCAAGTGACCATAGACTGAATCTCCTGAAACTGTAAGCCATATTAAACTTCTTCATGAAGCTGTAACTACAGTTTGTATAATCAATGGGAAAGTATGTAATAGAAAAGACAGGTATCAGATGTGAAGCCATTGCTGTGGCTGTGTCTGACTACATGGTTTAAAAGTTTTTGAAACTGGTCTGCAACTGGGAGCTTAGAAAAATTTTAAGAAATGAATTAGGAAGCATTTAGAATTTTTTAAGTAGAACCTAGTGGTCGATACTTGTCAAATCTCAGAACAATGACAGAAATGTAGAAAAATAAAGGCCATATTCAGAAAGTTTCATTTGGGATCAAGATTCCATTGGCAGTTGGATTAGAATTCATCTGCTTACACCCTTGGAAGAAAAAGAATTATCTACATTCTGCCCATGTTTTAAAACTGAATAGCATACTGAGGTTAAGGGAGATGGATTAGCTGATCTAATAAGAGAAATTTCAAGCAAACCCAAAGACAGACCATGGCAGGGATATTACTAGTTGAATTTAATTAGATTTATAGTGAGAACTGGAGGAAAAAATTAAAGAAGGAATCTTTGAAAAACTTAGATCTTGACCTAAAGTAATATGTAAATTTGAGAATGAACAAGCTGTACTTGATGAAAAAGGTAGCATCATTAAAGAGAAACAAAGTACTTTGCACATGAAGAAAGAGAAGCATAACTTCAAGACATCTCAGATGTCAGCAAGATCCCACCACTACACTCTCAATGGCGTAAGAGAACCCATGGAAATCCTAAAGGAACCATTCTTGAGCAATTGGTTCCCTCGGATTCATTTCAGTGTTTTGTCATCCAGATGCTCAGAAATTGCTGCAATCATGATCCGGGGGGGGGGTGACTATTTTTCCCACTGTAAACAGACATTGGCATTGTCCATAAAATGCTGGTACTACAGACATGCCGAATCTAGTATTGTGGGGTCATGGAAGATTTTCTCAATTTGCAAAGGAATGTCTGGGTGGTCAGATAAGAAGCTCCTTAGAGGACAATATGCAAAGCTTTGGAAATAAATCCAAAGATGTGGAGACCTTAGGAGGTCAAAGATGACAGGAACATGGACCACATCTTTAGAAAAGCTGAAAGCCACAAGGGAAGCCACTTCAAGAGAGAGACTTCATGGTTACACTCATTAAGTTCAATCCTCCTTACGTTAGCTGTTGTATATAATGCCATAGAAATCAATATTTACCTTTTTGGGTTTTAGTTTTGGTTTGCTCCAATTATTTTCTATTTCTCTATTCTTACAGTGAAAGTACATCCACCACGTTGTTGTGTCATGGTAATATGTAACTTGGCTTTAGATTTCACAATAGTTGATAGCTAAAACTTTTTCTTGAATTTCAAAAGAGGCTTTGGACTTGAAATGTAAGAAATTATGGAACTGTTGAGGTTTTGGGGGAAGGAGCATATGGCATTTTAAGTCTTACACAAAACAATAGTATCACATTTAGTAGAATTACTAACTTATTGTGTTTATTT
>NW_004524582.1:185669-186377 GCF_000260255.1 Octodon degus
TTATATAGAAAAATATATAACTCTTTCCTAGGAAAATGTCCTCTACATATGGCATTTAACCAAAAATATAATTCTTGGAAAAGTGTACACCTGTCCTTGAGGAAGTTCAATGTTTGAGCTTCTAATTCATAAAGCCCGATCAATTGTTATGAGTGATGATTCCCAGACATCTTCATGCTGAGATCTGAGATTCCCAGGACATTTTAGATGCAGATATAGACAGAAATTACTGCTCTTTATTTCCAAGGCCAACTTAAATTTCCTGCTGCAGAGAGAATGCAAGTGGGAACAAACCTTTGTTTCCTCGAAAAAAACTAGTTGGGAAAAGAAAATTTCATGATGAGAGACCTATTCTAGTATTACCTTATAAAAGGGGATGATAAATAATACCCTAGAAATCCAGTTCAGTCATTTTTCCCAAGTTAGTACTTCAAATATCAGCATGACTCTTTGGCCTCCTGAGAAATACTCTGTTGAAATATTTGAAAAATAATTATGTTAAATAAATAACTATACTGCAAAATAAATAAATCAGAAAATTCAGAGAAAGAATGCTATCAAAATACATGCTTAGGGAAATATTTATTCTTAAACTTTCAAGGCCATGGCCCTGATACAATTTCATGCTTAAATAACTCAAGCAAATGTGTCAATGTTTTCAGTTTTAACCATCTGCCTTCCAGTTTTTCTTTGATATATAACTATAAG
>NW_004524582.1:186744-191613 GCF_000260255.1 Octodon degus
TTTAGCAGTTTTATAAACAAAGAAATCATCTTAATGATTTTCTCAAAGTACAGAGATTGGTCTAAAGATAAGTTTATAATCCTTAAGAACAGAAATCTGTGAGAAATTCAAATGCTTTCTTCTCATTTCTTAAAATAAAATACTTTCCGCTAGAAATTTCATTTGAAATAGCAGCAAATCCCTCTATACACCATAGTGGGCCATGCCTGTCAGGAACAGAACCCCCATGCTTTTCTGTATAGCACTGGAAAATTTAACAATAGACTTCAATGGAGGCAGAAATCTTTAACTGATTTTACAGAACCAGAGAGGTGCTTACAGAGAAGAGTTACGGAGTTATCCAGGAACATAAGCAGCAACCAACCTTGCAGAACAGAAAAGTAACCCAAAACAACAGAAAATGTGTATGTGTGTGTGTGTGTGTGGGGTCATATATGAGATAAAGCTGTGGAAGATAAAGCAAAGGTGATTTTGAGTATTTTAAAATCTGCACCAAGTTTTTGAATTGTAAAGATGAAGCTGGAGGTTATCATTGAGTTTCAAAATCATCTTTCTTATGTGTAAAACTAGCTCTTACCTCATCTTGCTAAATTACTAAATTCTACCAAATATTATATTCTTAAATAGTGGTTTCCATCAACATCAAAGTTTATTTTGATGATTTCAAAGTTGATTTTGATAAAATTCTAAAATGAGGTAAGGTAATGACCATGGTTACCTGCAAAGGCATAAAAACCCACTATAAAATTCTGTGGTGGTTGACGTTCCTTGATGGTACATCAGACTACCTTCCTGCCTGCTAATAAAAGCCTCATTTGTTCTCATTCTTGGTTTCTCATGAGGGTTTATCTCACAGAATTTTGCTGAAACATATAGGTAACTAAAGATAACAGCAAAGGCAGACTGGGTTTCTCTGATGGTGCTGTCTGCCCTATGTGAGCTCAAAGACTCCTTCTCCAGCCTCTCCCTTCATCCAGAGTCACACATCCATTGGCCACATGACTGAACTTCTCTAGATCCCTTGTCATTTTCTCTTGCAATATTTTCTCCCTTAAAAGTTTCCTTTCATGGTAATGCAGTATCGGTGATTAGGCTAGACTAACATGGAATCTCGTTCTTAAAACATCAGCATGATAGTCATTTCACAGTCTGAGGATTCTGATGTTCCAGGGACATGTTATAAAGAGCTTATATTTCAGTGGTTCCTTAAAATTCCTTCCAAAAAGAAAGTTCAAAAGAAAATATGATGGAAAAAATAGCGTGTTCATAGTATTTTATCAATTGAAATGAGACTTTAAAAAGGTAAAATAATTACTAAAAATTATATCAACAATATAAAAAATAGCATTATGGAATGAGTGCTTGGATATAATATATGCTTCTATTCTTTTATTGTTCCTTTTATCATATTCAAAAAATTTGCTTAAAAGTATGTCAATATCTAATATTTCATTAGGAAGAAAAGTTAAACATTCATGTGAAATATATTAGCAAAGTCAAAGGTGAATGGAAAGAAATAAAAATAAAATGCTGGGAAATGTCTTTTGTGTCCCTTAGGGCCTTTACTCCCCCTAAAGTAGTGTGAGTTCTAGGCTACTAATTGAGTTCTAGCATGCATCCATTCTATCTTATCACCATAGATATTCTCCAAGTTGAAACTGTTTGATTCTCTAATAGAGAGGATGTTGTCCTGATCTTTGTTTTTTTCTTACTTTAGAAAAAAATATTTTAATGAGTATAATAATAGTTGTTAAGACATTAGAAATGGTACACATTTAGAAAACTAAGAGGAGAGATATTCAAGTATGGTTTTTGTATTACACATCGCTGTCCTTGATAGAGTTGCTTAGATCAGATATATCAACGTATAGTTAGTCAAGCTGAAAATTCTACACATGAACTGCTATTTTCAGAAAACTGATGCAAATTATTAGTACAATCATCTCAGCCATCCTATACACATTCTTTCACATTTCTCCTTACCTTCCCCCCTGTTTTCTCATCTTTATTGTTTAATCCTTAAGTTCAGTTTCTTTCTGTCTTGCTACATCTATTATACCATCCCACCCAAGAAGCAATGGCTATCATTTTAAAAATTAACTAATAACAAATGCTGGAGAGGCTGTGGGGAAAAAGGAACCATTCTCCACTGCTACTGGCAATGTAGACTGGCACAACCACTATTGAAATCAGTGTGGAGACTCCTCAAAAACAAAACAAAACAAAAAAGAAAAACTAGAATTGGAAATCTCATTCAATCCAGCTATTACCCTTCTGGGTATTTTCCCAAAAGAACTGAAGACATCATACCATAAGGATATATGTGCACCCATGTTTATAGAAGCACAATTTGTCATAGCCAAATCTTAGAAAAAACCAAAATGCCCATCACCTGAGAAATGGATAAAAAAGATGTGGTATGTTTTTGAAATGGGATATTTACTCAGTTATGAAGAAAAATAAACTTGAAGCCTTTATGTTAGTAGATGCAACTAGAGGCTATACTCCTAATTGAAATAAATCAGACCCACATATATAAATATCATATTGTCTCACTGGTGTAAGAACCCAAAAGAAGAAATAAAACCTGAAATGCATAATAGATATTGTTCTGATCTTTGTAGTTGAATTTCTTTAAGAAAATGCATCATTCACACTGGTATCCTATATGGTACTGAGTAACCACCCAGAGACTTTTGATATACCTCATTGGTGATCAGAGACATGGGACAGTAAAGCTGGAGTGCCTCCTGGTCAGCCCTCCATGTGCCTCTATAATACAAGGCTGCTAAATTCCTACAGCAATCAACTTCTATTTATGGAAAACATGTAATACCTCCCAGTCTCCAGGAGGCTGAGGCAGGAAGATGGCAAGTTTGAGCTCCACCACTGATTCAGTGGCTAAATTCAATCTCCAGAACTATACACAGGAAAAAAAACACGTTTATTTACTCTCCCTCTTTGTTTTTTGCTCTAAAAGACATTCTATTGGAAAAATACACTTAAAATATCTAATGTAATTTGACTCCACCAATTGTAGCATAGAGTATATTTATTCAGGGGAAAAATTGAACTATGTGAAAAGCCAGGTCTTAAATAGATAGATATAAAGATGATATATATGTAGATGATATATAGATAGAGATACAGATACAGAACAGATACAGATGCAGATACAGAACAGATACAGATACAGATACAGATACAGATACAGATACAGATACAGATATAGCATTTGAGGAGCTACTCCCTCCATCCTTATTTCCAAAATGACTTCTGAGTATAGGGAGAAATATTCTTAACTGCGTAGCATTGGGGAGCTGGAACAATATCTAGGTGCCATATTCCTCTGCCTGAGCAGCTCATCTGATGTGTCTCTGTGGTTTGAACTCTTCTCCCAATTTCCATTTTACTAAAGTGTCCAGGAATGTTTATTTCCTGATTTATTCTGTTTGATAAGAACAAAGTACAGAAAAATTTGCAGAGTTTATCTCCCTCTGAATAGACATCCTCCTTTGGCTCTGAATGTTACTTCAGATGTCACCAGTTATGGCAGTGGCTCCAATTTCAGGTTTAAGAAGTCTACTCTGGGCCCACAGTACTGGGGACACTTCTCTCTCAGAGAATGTCTCTTTGCCACATTTGACAGCTACCATAAGCAGTTATATACTCTGTCATTCTTGGGAGCTCTCAAGCACTAGGCTTTGAGGAAGTCAGTCATGCCAGTTAATTGTAACTGTCATCAAAGTGAGTGGATTAAGAGACTCCTGGAGAAATGATCAGACAATGGCGGTGAACATTAGTTGTTTAATCCAAAGATGTGCTGTTAGCAGGTGCAGCTAGAGGAAGTGGGTCACTAGAGGTGTGCCTTTGGAGGATAGCTGTCCCTCACTGGCAGTTCTCTTGTGTTCTGATTTTCAGTACACTTGCTTTGCTATGCTCTTCTACTACAGTGTTTCTTCCTTGGACACAACCAACGACGAACCAAAAACTCTGAATTCCTAGGGCAAATAAACCTTTGCCTTCTTTAATTTGTATAAGATTTTTGTCCCACCAATGGGAAAACTGACTATTTGCAACACTTCTCAGTGTCTTTGGACAGGGTACCATGGTATCCTAGTCACTTTCCCATCACAATAACACAGTACCTGACACTCCCAACCTCAGGCGAAGAGCTTTACTTTGGCAACACAGTTTCAGCCCAGTGTGGGCTGATTCCAACACAGAAATGGCATGACAAAAGGATCAACCAGAGGACAGTTGTCCATCTGTGGCAGCCAGGAGGCAGAGAGAAAAGGGAAGAGTCGAAGAGGGAGATGCATCTTCCAGGTCACGCCTCTAGGGACCTGCTTTCTCTAAGTTCTACTTCCTAACAGCAGTCAGTACTGCACTGCTATGTGGATCAACCCACTGATGAGCAGAGTGCACTCATGATCCAATCACTTAAAAAATCCTAAATAAATATGTGAATCTTTTGGGGGACATTTCATATATAAACAATAGCATTTATAAGTTTTCGTTCGGAATGCCTGTGAAGATCAAAAAGAAGTGAAACATTTCCAATGATCAATGGCACAGGACAAATATTCTCCTTCCAATTGGGAGGGACAAGAGGACAGAACAGAAAGAGACCAAAGTAAAACTATAATCTAAAAGAGCAGACACTAAATTCTGAGACTCTATGTCCAGTATTCAGGGCAGCATAGGGTGAAAAAATGAAGTTAAAAGGGCTTAAGAGTCCCTGTCCCTACAGCATTGCTTTGCTGTCTTTCTGTCTGTCTCTCTGTCCCTGTCTCTATCTCTCTCTGTCTCTCTCTCTGTCTCCTTCAGTCTCTGTCTGTCTGTTTCTCTCTGTCTCTGTCTCTGTCT
>NW_004524582.1:202103-203077 GCF_000260255.1 Octodon degus
TTTTTTTTTTTATTTCAGAAGCCATTGATTCATTGATTTCAGCTGTGTGATTCACAATTTGTTCTGTGTTAGTGTCCTCTGCTCTAGTTATGGGTGGGCTTAGGTTCTGGGATTGCATTTTGTTCCTTCTCTTTGGCATTTTGTGTATCACTGTCTTCTGACCTTTGTTGTAGATCTTTGGTGCAATTATAAAGTTAGCATCTACTGAAGTTGAAGTGCAGATCTACAAAGTTTGGATTTATCCAGGTGTTTTTGGCTTGGGTCTGGCTGCTGTGCTCACCTCCATCCTGCTGCCACCCTTCAAAGTAAACATGTTGTGCACCTCTGGCAATATGTTCTGCTCCTGTACTAGCTGGGTGGTTCTGTCTCCTACTCTCTCTGAAGGGATTGCAGTTGCAAGGTTTCACCCTATACCTGTATGCCAGGCCTGAGCTGATTCTGGAGGGGACAAGGTGGAGTAGCAGGGAGAGGAAGCTCTCCCACACACCAAGCCTGGGCTAGGACTGGATGTGGGGGTCCCTGGAATGTGGCAGAAATTCTCAAGTGGCAGGCTGAGTGGGAGGTTGCTGCGGAATTTTGGGGAGGGGTTCCAAGTTGGTGGAAGAGGGTCTCACCCACGCTGCACCTGGGCTTGGACCAGCAGGTCCCACTGGCGCAGGGTAGCCACAATGCAAATGCAGTTCTTAAAAAGGCACTATTTCTGATTTCTTTAATTATCTGTAGCCTTTGGAAACTAATCACATGAAAACTACAAAATTAGCAAATGTCTTGAAATCTTTATATAAAACACAAGTTACCTCTAGTTTCAAACTCTCACTTGTTAGTGCCCCACTCAATCTTATCAAGAAAAATGAAAAAGCAAAAGATATTCTTATACCATTCTTTAAAAAAGGGAAGTGGGGCTGAGGAGATAGCTCAGTAGAATAAGTGCTTGCCTGGCAAGCGCAAGGGCCTGAGTTCAATACCTGGTTTCA
>NW_004524582.1:204369-209239 GCF_000260255.1 Octodon degus
CTCCCTCTTCCTCTCATGGAACAAAAAAAAAAAACAGAAGATAGCAAGAAAAAAATGAATATGGAAAGAATATGTAAAGAAAAAAAGAAACATCAGAGCTAGGATATTAGACAAGTCACCCATCTTAGACCATTTTAATCAACACTGCCATTAAAACTCAGTATTTAATTTCAATGTCTACTTAAAAATCAAATGAGTGGTCATGCTAGTAAATTTAATACCATTTACCCACAGCATAATTATTACTTTATTCTTCTGAAAAGATACTTTTTCTACAAGTTTAAATAGTATTTCTAACAAACTCTATTCCATTTTTGTCTTGATTAGTGGACATAGTCTTTCAATTCTCTTGAAAGTTAATTAATATTAGTCAATAAACCAGAGGATCAGGTAAGAGAAGAAATGATCTGAATGATGTGGTGTAAAAGATTTAATCTCAGATTTTCACTTTTATACAATAAAAAAAATACTTAAGCAAATAATTGGCAAGGTGTATTTAAGTATTTTTATTATGCAGCAAAATAGGCATTTTGGTGGCTTCATGTTCTAATGACATTTTTATCTTAATAGTATCTTTATAATATCCTACTGTTCTTAGTATAAATTTACCTTATGATGCTATAAGACAATAAGTTGAGAAATTATGACGTTTTGTTTTCCTTTGAGTTTTAAGCTATTTATTTTCATACTGATTTCATTTGCTGTGGTCCTGTGGTGTTATGCTGTAGACGAGTTTGTTCTTACAATTTGTTGTTTTTTAGGTTTGACAAAATTTATTGGTTATTTTAGTAAAGACACTCATCTCAGTCATTTCCCTCTCCTCATCTTGACCTTACATTAGTATTTCATTTGGGTCAAGAAAAGAGTATGTAGGAGAGGGATGTTATTTTAACAAACAGTAAAATGAACTGAAAATGAGTTAAGTTTGCCTAACTAAAAATGAGTTAAGTTTGCCTATGTAAAAGTAAGTTAAAGTTAAATTCATGCGTCTTGATATAAATAAAACATGTAAGAACTAGTAGTTCTGTATAAATTCCCATTTTTTTTACTTGGGACTTAACCTAACTTTAATGTAAAAGAACAATTTATCAGGCATATGCATAGGTTTCTTCTCCGGAGTTACTACCTATTAAAAAAGATCAGTAAGTAACTGCCACCAATAAAATAGTCTGAAGCTGCCTCCAAATTTAACATTGTAAGAGTTCTGAGGGAAATAATTGTACCATTTTTCTTTTGCCTGGGACAATGCTTTTAAAGATGTGTTTATCTGTTACAATGGAAAGTCCATATGCAAAACAAAAATACAAAACAAACAGCTTACTATACACAGATTTAAGAGTATATGTGATGAGCCATTTAATAAAATGAGTTTGAAGATACACTTTCTTTCATCTTTAGTACCTACAATATGCCTCACTGGTTAATATGTGTACACTTAAACCATATTAACTGTTCTAATAAATTCTGTGATTAATTCAATTCAAATTGTATTTAACAATGTAGCAAAATAAATGTATAGAGTTACAGAAAATGCATCTTACTGTTTTTATCTTTGTACAATGTTTTTTTTAAATTATTATTTATTTATTTATTTATTTATTTATTTATTGGTGTTTATACCTTTTAAAAAACAAACCCAGCCAAATACTTAAGCAGAATATGCATTTAAATTTTTGGTGGTGGTCTGTATTTTAAAAGAAATAGTTTCTTATTATTTGCTTCAATTTCTGGTGGAAATGTTTATAGGAACTAGCTAATAAACAAAAACCAAGAGAAGCACATTCAAAGTACTAATTTACTTTGGTAACAAAAGGCTGTTCTTCGAAGACTGATAATAGTAGACAAGACTATTAAGGTGAAATGGGCTATTTCAAATACTCAATACTTCATATAAAAATTTTTTTAAAAAATTACTTTCTGTATAAGAGCTAAACATCTGTGCCCACTGACAGCAATGCAGTAACTAATATGAGGACACTTGAAACTAAACAAATCCCAGAGGGAAAAATGCTGTTTAATTTCTTCTAGGTTTACTTCCAGTCAACAGCCAAGTAATGCCTTCTCTCTGATATGACAACCCCCACCACTTTACCTAAGGCTGTACCTGGGAGGCAGTTTTGGGAGTAAGGAAGTTAAACTAGAAGTAACTGCTTGCAGTTTTACACAGACAGTAACTTTTAGCCTACGTCTTAATGTGCTAATAGTTGTGTTTTAAAAAATGCAATTCTTTTTCTTTTCTTTTTTTTTTTTTTTGGTTTTTTCTTTTATTTTTTTCTTTTGTTGTCTTTTTTTCCAAAATTTTATTGATAAACAAATAATGATGAGAAAGTTTCAAACCAAATTGGTAGAACAGTTTCAATAATTTACACATTGCATACAATCTTTCTAGTGGTTAATTGCTGTACAAGATGTGGACATGATATCCTATAAACGAACTCTATTAGAACAAATCCCTGTATTCATTAAGAGAATGTAACTATATATCTATCCAGACTATTTTGAATACACAGATACAAAATGGACATTCATCTGTATCCAGTTTTTTGTTTAGTTCCATTATATGAATATTATAAGTGTATTAACTCAGCAAAATATTCTAAAAGAGTGCAGTAGCCCATAATAGTATTGGGTCTTCCGCTTAACTGGCAATGTCAGAAATTGTTGACCTGAGTCCCCTACAGCTCAACATAACAGCATGATTTTACTTCTTATACTTAGCTTTTATACTATTCTGCTGGATGGCTAAGACCAAGATAAAGCAGGGCCTATGCAACAAGAGTTGTAGCTTTTCGGTCTGATAAGGTCAGTGAAATCCCCTCAGAATTTATCCTGAGATTGTGTACATCAGATTGTAGATCCTTTGTCAGTGTCAGCCATGTGGATGAGTCAAGACCATTGCTTGGCCAATGTGCTCCCTGTGAAAGCCTGAAAGAATGTTTTCTCTCCATGTGACTCTCCTTAGGCACACGCTACATCATCAATCACTTTCCTCTTTGGCCCCATAATCACCTTCATCAGAAAATTTGGGACAACACTGAGTTAGGTGATGTTACAGTGCAAGTTCTTATATGTGCTGAGTCTTAATTGACCTTGGAAGGCTAGGACCAGAATGTTGGCTTTCCTTGCAGCCCTCCTTTTTCTCTAATTTTGGTCTGCAAAATTAGATTGTTTACCATCAAGAAGAGAAGCTTGTTGCTATTACCATACAACCTAGGCTATTAAGCTTAACCTCACTATCTGTCTGAATATCAAACATCTTAGGCATAACAGGGAACAGGTATTTTTATCAAGTATTGATATGTTGAAATTTAAGTCCCTACATAATATGATGAAAACACATTTAAAAAGTAGAATATATTTTAAAAATAGGCATAAAACTTATATAATTCTTATGTTTACACGTAAGTCCAAAAATCTCACCATATACAACCTTGAAGCAGGACAGTCCCACAACATACCTTTTTCTGTCTCCTGCCTTCATTCACCACCCCCTTCCTTTTTGAACAATCATCTACCCGAGAGACAGCACGGCAGCAACTGGCATGTCATGACAAGCAGCCCATATTCAGAAAACCAGAATGACAGGCACTCCAAGCACAAACCTAGTATTATAACTTGCCATCTTCAGTGCACTTGTTTGTTCACAGGTGTCAGTATATAGAGTTAGTCAGGGTGAGAATCTTTGTAATTAACTGCTAGATTCAAAAATCTTCTGAAGATTCTCAGGATCATTGTCTTACCCATCTTCTACACATAACTGTACGGTTTGTCATTGTCATGTGTCTTAGGTCTTCTCCTTTCCCTCTCTTAATTAGTTAGTCCTTTAGTTCCTGCTTTCCTTTTACTTATATTATACCTTTCTATTTGTATTTCTTCTTTAGAATACTTATACAAGGGAAACTATAGGATATTTACACATGTGTGTCTGGTTTATTTCACTTATGAGTATATCCTCAAGTGGCATCCACTTCAATATAAAGGCTTCGAGTTTATCATTCTTCATAACTGAGTAATACTCCATTGTATAAAAATGCCACAACTTTTTCATCCATTTCTCAGGTGATGGGCATCTTGGTTGTTTCCAAGATTTGACTATAACAAATTGTGCTGTTATAAACATAGGCACACAAATATCACTATAGTATGACGTTTTCAAATCCTCCAGGAAAATTCCCAGTGGAGAAATAGATGGTTTAAAAGGGATTTCCAGTCCAAGTTTTCTAAGGAGTGTCCACACTGATTTCCATAACGCTTGCAGCAGTATAGATTCCCACCAGCAGTGGAAAAGGGTTCCTTTTTCCCCACAGCCTCTCCAACATTTCTTGTTGGTTGATTTCTTTCTGATAGTCATTCTTTCTGGGGTGAGATGATATCTCAATGTTTTTTAAATTTGCATTTCACAGTTAGCTAATGATGTGGAGCACTTTTCATGTATTTTTTCACTTCTTTAATTTCATCCTCTAAGAAGTGTGTGTTCATCTCAGATGCCCATTTCTGGGCTGCGTCTTTAAATTTTGGAGCCCTAGTGTTTTTTAGTTCTTTATAAGTTCTAGAGAACAGACCTTTGTTGAGTACTTATATGTCATGAATTTTTCAAATTTGTGGGTTGTCTTTTCACTTTGTTGGTAATTTCTTTTGACGTGAAAAAACTTCTCAGTCAGAGAAGGTCCCAGTTGTTAATTGTTTCTACTATTTCCCATGCGATTTGATTTTTGTTCATGAATTCCTTGCCTACCCGATGTCTTGAAGAGTTTCTCCTATTTTCTCTTCCAGGAGATTTAGTGTCTCTGTTTTAATGTTTAGATCTTTAATCCATTTTGACTTTAGCTTAGTACATGGAGATAGACCTGGGTCAAGTTTTAGTTTTTGG
>NW_004524582.1:214378-237898 GCF_000260255.1 Octodon degus
AACACATCATTTAATTGTCTTGGTCACTGACATTTCCAAGATGAGATTTTATATTTTGTTCCCATAACTTCTGATTATCAGACAACCTGTGCATTCCTTTATTAAAAGAGTTCAGTCCAGCTGATATTGGTTTATCCCTAACAATATTCCTCATCGTCATCGTTGATTCTGGAGGCATTTCCTCTTTGTCATTGTCTTCATCTTCATTAAAAGCTGCTGCTACTAAAAGGTTTTTGGAGCAAAAGTGGGCACAGTTTCTTTAGGCTTGCCTGACCCAAGTTTAATGGATATAGCTGATGCTTTCTTTGTTGTCTGAAGACCTATGGCAAATCCAACCTTGGAGAGCTTCATAGGCTTTGTGAGAAGGTCTGCAGCTTCTTCTCAGCCGATTGCTTCTCAGTGCTGTGACTGGAACTTTCCTCTCCATTACTGGAAGAAACAGTCTTAGTTTTCACAGGTTTTTCTGCTTCTTCTTCATTCAGGTCCTCTGGCAGCTCCAGCTCCCTTCGACTTCTCAGGCTTTTCCTCTCCCACCTTTCTGTCTGCCATTTTCCAGGCCACGGCCACCCCTCTCTTGTTATAATTTAATTTGTGTGTTTCACTCATTCCAATAGATGATCCAATTTTGTATTATCTATTTTAATTTTTCAGCAAGTATTTCCTGGGTCTATCCCATATGTCATATATCTATATTTCTTATGATACACTAGAAATAAGTAGTCAAATGTAGAATTCCTATCAAAGAGAAATTAATGTATTAGTTGCTTCAAAACAAAAATTTTCAAATTCATAGCGTCTAAAAAAAGCAAGAAGACTTTAAAAACAACAAATAGGTGCATCAAATAATCCCTATCTAGGAAGCCAAGATTGAGGGCTGTGAAAGCACAAAGAGCATTTAAATTTCATCTCAGCATGCTCTAGGGCAGATACTAGTGTTACCAGAGGGTCCAAATGCCACGGCTGTGTGCAGGGTCTTACAGATGGTGGCCCTGAAGTCTCTTACATTGCTCTTCTAGAAACAAATGGGGCTGTTCTAATCATCACTGGAAGGGCTCCCACACGCTGGCTCCATTTGGGCCTCATTGCCTTCTGGTACCAGTTTCAGCACAGATATATCTGGTTGTAAACATCTAGGTTTATGTCTGCCCCAGATCTGAAAGAGCACCTGGACAACCCAATGTCTGGCTTCCACAAGGAAAGGAATTCCACCAAATACTGGAGAAGAATTTTGACTGGCCAAGAAGAATGACTAATACTTGAATATTAGAAAAGAGATTAAATAAATATAATGACTTTATGATATGGTATAAAATGAAATGCTGAATTACGTGGCTGAGATCATATGTCTCTATAGTTTCAGTTAGTAGCAGCAACTGCAACAAGATTCATAAAGACAGTAATGTTGTCTAAAAAAGAAGGATATCTTGTCATTTGTAACAGCATGTACGTGCCTGCAGAATATCAGGCAAAGTGGGCTGGGCACAGAAAGAAAATACCAGTTGATTTTACTTATGTGAGGAATCTAAGGTGTAGCTCATGGAATCAGAGGCATTCTAGCAAAAGGCAGGAACTGGTCACCAAGCACTAAAGGCAGGAAAGGCATTGGGAGCTGTCCATCAAAGATGGAAAACTGTAGGTAAGATAACATTGTTCCCATAATTAATGATAATGTATTAAATGGGAAACCACAACGAGAGTAGATTTTATGTGTGCACATCATTAAAACATATAAAATAATATGTCAATTAACCTTTTTTAAATGTATTTGGTACAGGGTCTCACTATACAGCTCATACTCCTAGAGATCTTCCTGTTTTCAGCCCCCCCACCCCTGGGATTACAGGAGTACGCCACCACTCCCAGTCGCAATGGCTGGCTCAGTGCATGCAGGGGCAGACTGGTGCAGCATGTGGTGCAGGAATTGAACCCAGCTCTCTGTGCTTGCTTAAGCAGGTGCTTAGTCTGCTAAGCTATCTTCCTGGCCCTTCAGTTAACTATTTTTATTTTGCAATGTATGCATATTTCTTTTTTATTTTATTAGTACATGTTCATAATACATATTGATTATATTTATCATAAGGAATTTGTGATAAATATAACATATCAATTCCCCAAACTAAATATTATGCCTCACAAACATATATGAATAAAAATTTATATTTTCAATTGAAAAGCAGTAATAATGATTGAACAATTAGTATGCTAGAAATGTTTCTCACTGAATATTTATAATAAGCCTAAGAGGTGATTCTATTATAACCCTTCTTTTATTCTGAATAATAGACACCAAAAGAAGTCCACTTTTTGTTATCTAACCTGTTAATGGTTTACCTTATAAGGCCAAGTGAAATATTATTAATGGGATATCATAAAGATCTTGATATGAGATTTTTCTAGAGTATCTAGATGGGCCTTATGTAATCACTAACGTCTGTAAGAGGGAGGATTAACTTTATAAAAAAAGAGATGAAATAACAGGAGCACAGGTTAGCATGATAAAGAAATGAGAAAGTTTCAGGTGTGAAGGTAGCTGAGTGAAGCTGGAAATACATTTTCTTAGAGCAGTGACACTAAGCCTTTCAGAGACAGGTGCCCAACTGTAACCCAAAACCACTTATTTATCACAAAGTGCCAACACTTTAGTTAAACCTGGATACTAAGTTTTAGTTTAGAAAAACCAACTTTTACATCTTTTGTCTTCAAAGAAAAACAAATAACTTGCATGCCATAGGTTTACCACAACTGTCATACAGTCTCCAAAAGGAATGAAGTTCTGTCTAGTTCTTGATTTTTACCTGTAAGGTCCATTTTAGACTTCCATCTTTCAAAACACTTAAGATGATATATTTATGTTGTCCTAAGTCCCTAAGTTTGTGATGATTTTTTATCATCAATAGAAAACTAGGCCCCGTACACCTATTTTATGAGAAGGAAAACAAGGAGTATAAAAAGTTAGCTTATTTGACCCAATTTTATAGAATAAGGAGAGGCTGAGCTGGGGTTTGAAATAATGTTCTCCCAACTTCAAAGTCTATTCCCTTATCCTTTGCTCTTTTTCCTCACCTTGTATAGACTTTTGTCCTGGTGAGGAAAAAAGAGAGTGCCTTAGAGAATTTAGATGACAAAAGCATTAAGAATGAGTCAAGTGTCAAAAACAAACAAAACGGAATCAACTTTTTTCTTTGAAAAGTTATGGGAGCTTAGGAGGCAGAACTAATCCCTGTAGAATCCTGCCTTGGGACCGATACTAGAACACACCAGAGTCTACTCCTCACCTGCAGGTTGGAGGTTTTTCTCCTTGGAAGAGGACCTCTCTTTTCCCTGTGCAATAATTCCATACAAAGGTATACTGTCCTCGTTATCCATGTATAATCTCTTACTTCAGGAATAGTTTATTTTACTAATAAGTTTGGGAGACAAAGTGTATGCATGGCTTACGACTTTGTTCAGCTCCATTTTTTAAGACTCTGCAACAAACACTGAGAGTGTCTGAATTTCTCTATGATGTAAGTTTTACAGAATCCATCTTTTATACAAGAGACTTCTATTTTTCAATGTTGCTTGAGACTGAAGTTCAAGTTTCCCTTCATCTAAAGTATGCTATTAGTGAATACATTTCAGTCTCAGACATATGAAAGGATTCTCACTTATAACTTTCCAGTTAATAAAATGATATTTTCTTACCCATCATTTTATCTCTCTCAACTTCTCAGAACCAGGTAAGAAAAGCTGGACTTATGTATCAAACCATATTTTTCACACCAGTTTTTATAACTACATGTCTTCTTGAAGCTTTTTTATGCTGGAAATAAGCAACCAGACTCAATTCTTTTGTGAAGATAATAAAACAGATATTTGAGAGATTTATGCAAGGAATTTTACTTCTAAAGAAGAGCCTAAGCATGAGGCAGCTGGCATCCAGGACAAAGGAGGGTCGCACCTTTTACCCCAATGCACTTGAAGCAGGTTAAATTCATTGGTTGAATTCAAAGGCTTACAGTCCATTATGATTTACTACCTAAACTGGCAGGAGGGGATAAGGGGCTACTGCATTGCTAGGTAAATTAGAGAGATGGGTAATTTGATATTTATTTCTTTATTTATTTGGTATTCAGACAGATAGTGAGGTTAAACCCAACTGCATATTTATTTATTTGATAAAGGGTCTTGCCACGCAGCATTTTTGGTCATTATTTGCTTTTGATAATATTATTTGGCCTTTGAATTTTATTCTTTCTAATATTTTATATCTTGTTTTGATAAATAATCTGTTCCTAGAATATTACATAATGCATCCATACAATTATTGTATTTAGCAGAGTAGTATATTTACATTTACTGTAATTGCATATGTTTGCTTGTTTAATTTCCTTCATCAATTTCCTGTTTTTCCAACTTGCTTCTTCCTCTCGTTCTTTCACATTCATTGCTACTCCAACTTTATAGCTTACTTTGAGGTAAGATTTTGTTTAATTGTTCATTCGTTTGTGATTCTGGGTTTTTCACCTTTCCCACTTGTTTATTACCATGGGTCAGCATTGTTAGTTTGAGTGCCTGTCATCCAGTCCAAGAATTAAAGAACTATTTTATCAGAAAATAAAAATCTTCAGCTGCGTGTGTATTATGTTTTATTTTATTATGTTTTTTAATGTATTTAGTACAGGGCCAACAGGGTCTCACTACACAGATCAGACTCATACTGATTCTCCTGCTTTCAGCCTCCCGAGTGCTGGGATTTCAGGCACGTCACACCCAGTCTCAATCACTGTCTCAGCAGGCCCCAGGAGCGGGGCCAGCACAGCATAGCTGGGACTGAACCCCAGTCCCTGAACCTGCCTAAGCAGGAGCTTTAGTCTGCTGTGCTCTTTGGCCTGCCCTGTTTTATCTAGATAAGATACACAGCAGCTCTTCCAAGTAAGATTCAAGAATTTTCAATGCTAAAATTCATTACTTCTCAGATTCTTTTTTCAGTTATTTTTGTAGAGATAAAAACCTTGTAACTGTCTCATAAATTTTAATTTTTGAAGTTGTCTAGAATTAATATCTATGTCTTAAAGACAACAGATTTTCACATATTACACATATTTCATGATTTGAGTACATTCTTTATCTGAGTATTAACAACTTCATTCCTAAACTGGAGATTCTTAAGCTAAAAAATGATACAGTTTGTAATGGTACATGAATAATGAATGTAAAGAAGTCTTCTCAGCATAGTAAGGAAAATGAGAAAAAAGGTACTAAAATTAAAATTCCTAAATCCTCCTTTGAATCAAACTGTTTTAGACTGTTCTTTATGCTCTGGTCCCATGCCAAGGTTAGAATCCTTCATAGCAACACATCAGGTTATCACAGTTACTCTGTATCTCAGGTTGTTTGGGCTGCTGTAACAAAGTACCACAAACTGTGCAATTTATAAATAACAAATATTTATTCCTCACTATCTGAAACCTGGGAAGGCTCATATGAAGACTATAGGATGTTTATTTTTAGCAAAGAGGAAAAGAATATCAGGCTCCAGTTAAATTTGATATCCAACAGGATAGCCAACATTAAATCTTAAGGCTTGACAACAGTGATCACTGACTCATTTCTTCTTTCAGACACCCGGGCAAGGGATTGGATTCTGCAGGCTCCACTCCTGTCTCCAGAAATGTAGTAGGCATAAGCCATGCTGCCGCTCTCCTAGACTCTGGTTAGATAGCTACAGCTCTGCTGTGCTCAATTCGCATGCTGATGGGTCTACCACACTGGACTCTCAGGGCTGGCCCCACCTCTCTGTGGGGACTCCTCTGGCCTCACAGCAGCTTTCTGCATAAGCCATGTACCTGAGTCTCTGAGTGGCTCAAACTTTCAAAGTCCAGGTAGAAGTAGCCATACCTGTGTTACATCTTTACTTGCTGCTGCCACTGACATTAAACAGTTCACCAAACACCTTCTGGAGGAGCAGCCACCATAATTCATGTCGCACCAGGGCCTGTGGAGCCAGTGCTGGGTTGGAAGGCTCCAATGAAAGACAGAGAGTAAAACCTTGGACTGACAAAAGCTAGAAATCTCTAAAGTCTATGTAGCTGCTCCTTAAAAATTTTCTGGTACCGGCCAGATAGCTCAGTGGATTAAAGTACCTGCTTAGGTAGATGCAGGGACTGGGGTTCAATCCCCAGCACGCTATGCTGGCCTCACCCTGGGGAGTGCTGAGATTGTTACTGAGACTGGGCGTGGTGGTGCTTGCCTGTAATCCCAGTGCTTGGGAGGCTGAAAAACAGGAAGGATCACTATAAGACAAATTTGTGTAGTAAGACCCTGTAGACCTTGTATTAAATACATTTAAAAATTGTTGTGTTCCAGGCTCTTTATCCTGGGCCTGTAGCATGAGCAGCATCCACATGATCAGTGGAATGCCTTGCCAGGGAAGTGCTTGTTCCATTGAGCCATCTCTCCAGCCCCAGGGTTGTACTTTCATTGTCTTCATGAAAAGCATCTAGGCAATCTACACTAACCTTCTTATGAAACTACACTTAGGTCTCATCTTTGGAGTTCTCTCCAGACTCCATTCTCCCATTTCTTAGAATGTGGATAAGTTGAGCATTTTTATGCCTTTAAGCTCCATTTCCCTTTGGTTTAAAAATTTGTCTGTTTCTTTTTTCTTGCATTTTATTTTAACCATTCAAGAAAAAGCAAGGTGTATTTTCAACACTTTCATAAAAATTACTCTAACAAAATATCTTCCAGTCCTATTTTCCAGAAAACACCAGGTCCACGACACAATTCAGCCAAGTTATTTACTGCTTTAAAGCAATAATCATGTTTCCTCTAATTTCCAACAAGGTACTCGGGAGAACTCAACACAAAGTTTTTTGCCATCCATACTCTTGCCAACATTTTATTCAATCCCACTTATAATTCTCTGAGACTAAGTTTTACTTGTAGCATTCTCCCTTTTCTAGAGCCCTCATTTAATCCTTTATGATATATTCACAGAAATGTAGTCTTTCTTTAGTATGAACCTCAAAGCTTGTCTAATCTCTAACGATTCTCCAGTTCCAAAGCCACTTCCACATCTTAGGTGATTTGTAGCAGAGACAGCCCCACTGCTCATCACCAGTTTTCTGTCTTAGTCCACTGAGGTTGCCATAATAAAAGTTCATAAACTCTGTAGTTTGTAAACAGACATTGTTTATTTATCATAGTCCTGCAACCTAGGAAGTACAGAATCTAATCAGGGGCCTGATATGAGAGATGCAACTTTGATAAAGATCCCTATTGTTCTGTTTTCAACTGTATTTTAGAATCCATTTCCTGCCCCTCTCCTAAAGAAAAAAAAATTATGTGATTATCATTGGAGGTCTTGATTTAGGGCACAGGCTGTTGAATCAGTAACAGTATGTTCAGTGCTTATTTTTGTTACCTTTTATTTGCTGGGACAAAATTCCTAATAAGTTAAAAAATGAAAGATTTACTTTAGCTCACAGTTGGTAAAGGTTTCAGCCCATCGCTGGGTGGTTCCAAAGCAGGGCAGCATGTCAGGGAAGAAACAGTCCATGTCAAGACTTACAAACAGCAACTGGTAGTGTGATAGGAAGACTTCCTCCTTCTCCCCCATTTTATTCCATCCAGACTATAAACCTATTTAGTGCTACCCACACACAGGATGGGTCTTCCCGTGTCTGCAAATTCATTATCTACAAACAGAATTCTACCAAACCAATCAGTAGACTAGATACAGTATTACCCATGAGCCAACCACTTTCAAAAGCCTGGCCTATCGGAGCACAAGGCTTTGAGAGGATATTTAGATACAAGCCCTAACAGTGCTATAGGGTGAAAAGCACGGACTATTTTACATCTGACATTTTGTCTCTTTACTGATATCATTTAAAAGATTTTGACTCATTTTAAGTTGAATATGTCCAATCTTCTTTGTGTCTACAGGACAGCTTTGCTCAAGAAGAAAAGGCCACCATTTTAAGGGGATGGCATTGATTATTTAGAATACAGTAAGTGGAGTTAGTCACAAGCTGTCATTTTATCAACTAAATCATGAAAATGCACTCTTCAAAAGTATCTGCCTCTATGAAAATGGATTTTAAGTCACATGGTGTGACTTAGGATGTAATGTTGGCACCTTGGCAAGTACAGCTGCATTCTTCTGTGTGAGAAGCTCTGTGCACAATTTCAATGTCCCTTATGTTTTCTGAGTAACAAAGTGAGCCAGGCCCTCCAAGTTGCCTCCTTTGCATCCAGCTGGGGCACAGTCACCAGTGGAGGCTGCCAATGGTTTTCTGCCAAAAAGACTGGAAAGTAAGAGCAACCAATCAGATGTTGTCATGTTACACTGGCGTCTCCAGTGACATCCAAACAGTGGGTACAGATATCACTGCTACTTGCTGAAACATGCTTTCCTTCATCTTCATGTCAATGATGACTCTGGAATTTTCCACTACATCCATTAAACCAGATCTTTCACAATCATTTTGACATGTAGCAAAACTCAAGTTCTTGCCCCACATGAGCTGTTCACCATTGCAAGAACTCCAGCTCTACCATTTTTAGCATGAAATACACCTTTCTAGGGAAACCTGGATCACTGGCTCATGTAGCCAATAGGCAGCCTGAATAATGAGTAACTGAAATCTGCTTCAAGAGCATTTTTCCAAGCTCTCAAAATGACAGTGTACACAGTTCTAAAATCACTTGATCTCCAACTGTCTTCAACAAGATGTTGTCCAAGACCTCTAAAGAAAGGAACTTAACCCATTTTATAGTGTTCCAAGTTTATTTCACAGTGTTCCAAGTTTTTAGTCTAAGAAAATTCTGTGACTGAAAGGATGTATTGTATTTCAAGAACTATGTGGGATTTTATGATGAAAGTTCTTAAGCTGATGTAATGGAAACTCTTTAAATTACTAAAAGTTAGTGTGACCCACTTCATTTAAAGATAACGAATTTGGTATACAAAGAATTTCAAGAGCATGCAACTGAAACAAATGTATGTTTTCACTTTGGATCACATAGGTCCCAAAGCAACTGGACCTCTGAAATTTTCAACAATGATGTTAGAAATAGTATTTGTGAGGCTACTTCCTATGAAGTTCTTTATGACTCTCTGCAAAGCTGCTCAGCCTCACTACTCTTAGACCTAGGGTCACTGCTTCCTTTCCCTTTTGGGAATGATTTGGGTGCATGTGCTATCCTGCAGAGGAGGGGGCCTACTAATCTGGTGAACCATTTCAGAAGGAAAGTGTTTCATATTAATATTCCTTTCATCTGAGACTGTTTATTTGGAGATATATTCTTAAATTTATTTTTATGATTATATGTTTGCAGTACATAATGTTTATATTTCTTGTGTGGCATTGGTACATTTCTTGTGTGGCACTGGTACATTGTACATTCCACTTCCTTATTTCATCCCCTTTTTCTCCTCTCCTTCCCCCCTCCCTATACCTCTTCCCATTTGAACAACATGCGTCCATCTACTTCTTAGCATTTATCTTTTATTTTACTCTTTTCTCAGTTACTCTTCTCTCATTGCTAGGACAAATATCCAGCACTCAAAGTACAGGATTGAAAAGAAACAAATAAAGGGACTCACAGTTACTGGAGTTTTCAGTCCATTCTCAGATGGCTCCAAGGCAGAGAGGTACATGGCAGAAAGCAACTTTCATGGCAGCGGCAAAGAGCAAGAGCAAAAGGGAAGAGTAGCATCAACACTGGCAACAAAGAACAAGTCTGTCTCTCTGTCTCTCTTCTGTTGCACTTAGGCTACGCACCCCAGGCTGGGTATAGCCCTCACATCCATAATCCTAGCAGTACTCAGACCCATAATCCCAGCCTTGGATCATGAATTAATCATGAACTATAGAACTGCACCTCAATGACTGCATGAGGCTTTGAGGGACAAATACACACACACACACACACACACACACACACACACAATAACTGCTCTGTATTCCTATTTAGTGTTTCTTATATAAGAAAAACCATGTCACATTGCAAGCTGGTGTCTTATTTATTTCACCTAACATTATGATCTCAAGGTGCATTTCTTTATTCATGACAACCATTTTAACACTGCCTTTGTGACCCAATTGTGTGGCCATCTCCAATATCAGTGATTAAATTTCTCCTCTTTATTATTTGAGTTTAAAAAGCCAATGCAGGCCACCCATCCATTACTGTTGCTGAGAGAAAAAGAGAAGAAGCACCAGTGGTTTGAGGCATTAGCAGATTGGTTATAATAAGCTGCAAAGAAATTTTAAGGACTGCTAACTTTTAGTTATGAAGAGGAATAAATCAACACATACAAGTGTGGGCAGCATTCTAAAAATAAGACCGTATGATAAAAGAACTATATTTTTAAAATATTTGCTTTGGTCTAACTCTATTTACATGACTATTCCAAAGAAAATATGCCTTTGCTCATAAAAGTTATATAAATCTTCTCATATATAGAAGTCTCTGACTTACAAACAAATTTCCTTCTGGGACAATGTTCTAAGATGGATTGTCCACAAATCTGACAAAGTGAGTCTTACACACCTTTGACACAAATATACAGTGTGCATTGCTTTGCACTTCCTCAGAGTCCCCCCCCAAACACTGCTGATTTGGACACACCAGGCTCTGCCTGAGTACTGCACCTCTGTACACTAGCACGCCATGATGTGAGCACACAACAGCAAAACTGGGACAATGACCAGCAGACACTTGAGGAACTTCTGAGACTTGTTCATATCTACAAATGTTCATAATGTGGGGCTGATTAATACCTGTGAAAACTCAAATGTTCCTAATTTGGGAACTTACTGCACTGGGTGTTTCAGTTTAGATCAAAGATGATCCCTAAATGTTTTATGTGTTTAGAAATTAATTGAGTTGGAGGGACATTATTCCCATCAGTGGATTCATCCAGTGATGAATTCATCAATAAGTATGCAATTAGAAGATGGATCCACGTTGCAGGTGGCTCCCTAAGGCATGACCTTGAGGGATGTATGCTTGCCACCAGTTCTTCCATTCTTTTTTCACTATGCTTTGAATGCTGTTTCCTCCCATTGTGCTTTGCTGCTATCCTATCTCTGCCTTACAGCCAGCCCATGATGGATGAAAACCAAAGACAGTTGTGGTGCCAGACACTTTTTGTCCCAGTAATAAGAAAGTGACTAAATTAGGTTTATAATTTATAAACCTAATCAGAGTTCACGTTTTAGAACTTGTCTCTTGAAAGCAAATGCTTTCTGCAGATTGTTTACTACTAATTCCTGCTGCTTAAAAACTTCCATCCAGTAATTATTCAATCAATATTAGGGAAATGAATTTTCCCAAAGAAACAGAGTTACTTAAAAGTGACTTAGACGTATTTTTAATGTTGATTTGGAATTATTATTAGTGTCATCATGGCATTTCCCACAAGTCTTGCCTAAAGTAACAAGGATATAGCATTGTAATAAAACCTCAGTTCATGAATGCTTCTGTTCATGAATAACTTGGTTTGCAAACAGAAGGTCTTAGTAAAAATTTTTCTTCCATTAACAAACTCTGGGGCCAGGGAGATAGCTCAGTAGAATAAGTGCTTGTCTGGCGAGTTCAGGGACCTGAGTTCAATACCCTGTACCTCAAAAACAAAAACAAAAACAAAAACAAAAACACCTCTGCATCTGGTGATAAACACCTGGGCTTTCTTCCCCTACACGAACACAACTGTGGCCCATCTTCCCCATGATCATGAAACAAACTAAGTTTGTGAACCAAGGTGCCACTTTATTTCCTCTATATAGCATCTGGGGGTTACAGATGGTATTATTTCATCTTAATGAGTAGAGTTTATAATAGCAGGACTTATTTCTTTGTTTTATGTTTGTCCAGATGTGAAGTGGCAATTCTTGGTGTCCTTAGGTCATTGTCTTTCCAACAGTTATAATGAACTCTACTGCTTTAAAAATCTCTTTTAGCAGAAGCTATAATAGCAGAGAATGTATCCTGCACTCTTTCCCCAGGGAAAAGACCAATTTCTGAATTACATTAGACAACTTATAAGCATATTTGAATTTATTAAGAAGTGCATCCTTGAAGGACAAAGATTACAAGTATCAATTGTCTTTGGCTTCACATAAGAAAATATGCGTATACTTTCTCTTTGAGTTTTCTTAAGTTTATTCATCTTTAAAAATGAGAGCAAAATTCAGCTTTTATTTCTACAAAGGAATGAAGCTATTATAAAACATTTCAGAATGTGATTAGAATGGAAAGTAATTAGGTTTATAATGATGCATCTATTTGGACTTAGCACTGACAAAGTTACTCATAATCCCATTTTGATCAAATCCACTTATACAAAGAATATCTAGACACCAACCACAGAGAAGAAGCTGTCTTAAACCATCAAAGGGCTCTTGTTCTTGTTGATAAATGTTTTAACTTGGTATAATCATTCTATTTTATAAAAGCAAATCTCTTCTAAAATGTACTCTGATGAAGAAATAATTTAAAAGCACAATTCTTTTGTAACACATTTTAAGTGCTGACAAACATTGTTTAAGATGTTTGCAACATTTTCCATTTCAGGTGCTTATGATAGAAAATTCACAATTAAGAGATTAAGCATAAGAAATATTTGTAATGATAACAATTATGTAACAATTAAAATATCAATTAAATATTGCTAATTTTTTATATAAAATATAAATACCTATTTACTTTTTGAAAAATTAAGGATAAAATATAACCTCCATTGAAAGTTTCAAAAAAAAATCAATTTTGACGTATAATTCTTTTATCAGAAGATAATTATTAGTAGATGAAAATGGTGATGAATCCATGTAATCCAGGCACTCTAGGAGGTGGAGTAAAGATGATTAAAAGCTCAAGTCTGCTCCAACCTAGTGACATAGTGAGACCTGTTCTTAAAACAAAGTAATGATAATGTTAAGAATTTTACACTTGAACATTTTATTTTATTTAGTACGGTCTACAGGGCCTCACTATATAGATCCAATCTGTAGTGATCAGCATGTGTTCAGCTTCCCGAGAACTAGTATTACAGGCTCGTGCCCAGTCTCAATCACCATCTCAGCAAGCCCCAGGGGTGGGATTGTGCCCTGGCCACTGTGTCTGCCTAAACAGGAGCTTTAATCCACTGAGCTACTTGGCCAGGTCTAGACATTTTATTTTAATTGATGGAATATAATTGCAAAATCTAAAGCACAATAAAAGTTACAATAAAAGACTCAGGACCCCATAGGGTAGGGCTCTTTCCAATTCAAAGCAACAGTAGGTTAACTATGTAACCCCTGTTCAAGAAACACACAAAGCATTAGTTATAAATTTTTTTTTTGCTAAATAACAACAATTTTACTTTTATTTGGGTAGCCAATTCCATAGTTAATTCATGAAGTTAGAAAACTCCTAAATGTATGAAAAATAAACAGAACATATAAAAATAATTTTATTGGTGAGATTTCCAACCAGATCAGAATTATAAGACTTGTATGTGGAAAACACAAATAAAATTATATGTTTGGACAAAAATGTAAAAATAAAATCCTAGGGCTTGGGTTATGCCTCAGCTATATGCACCTGTCTGGTAAGCAAGAGGTCTTCAGTTCAATTCCTAGTATCAATCAAACAAAATAAAATCATATGCCTTATATACCCATTTTTCCCAACTGAAACACAAGTGCCCTGTCAAATAGATTGAACCACATTTACTGTGTCAGTCAGGAAGTTGGGAAAATTTCAATGCAAGACCCAAACTTTACTGAAAGCACTGATAAAGAAGGCATGGGCACTGATTAACTATATACAACATCAAATGACCATTATCTAAGGGAAGAGTGTAGGATGAAAGATAAAAATGCTGGGTAAAGCATCACATACATCCAATTGCCATGGAACAGAGGCCAGCAAGGGATACAAGTTGAGTTCAAGGCCATCCTTAACTACATACGTAGGTCCTACCTTAGAAAAAGGAAAGAAAGAAAGAAAGAAAGAAAGAAAGAAAGAAAGAAAGAAAGAAAGAAAGAAAGAAAGAAAAAGAAAGATCCAAAGCTCTCCATAGTTTTAATGAACTAGAACTCCAATGTGTTATCGAGTTGTCCTAATTGATTCCTAGAGGGGAGAGTATTACGAGCAAAACCTGATTAAAGCTCCTGCAAGCAGGCTTAGGGGCCAGGGGTTCAATTCCCGGGCCTGCCCTGCCTGCTCTGCCCCGGGGGCATGCTGAGAGGGCAATTAAGAATGGGCGTGGTGGTGCGCACCTGTAATCCCCGCTCTTGGGAGTCTGTAAACAGGGGGATCACTATGAGTCCGATCTAGTAGTGAGACCCTAAACATTCTGTAGACCCTTCCCTAAAAGTATATAAAAAAGAAGGAAAGAAGGAAGGAAGGAAGGAAGGAAGGAAGGAAGGAAGGAAGGAAGGAAGGAAGGAAGGCAAGCAAGCAAGCAATTATGGGTCACAAGTCAGACTACCTTTGTAGTTTTCTTTAAAAAAAGATAAATGTAATAAAATTGAAGAAGAGATTGTCACAACTTAGACTGTACATACTTCTTATGGGGTGAAGGGAGGAGACTCTTCAGTTCTGAGACATATAGAAGTTACCTATTTACCTGGAGTCAGCACTGGGGTGGTTAGGTATTAACAAGAAAGCAAAAATGGGAGGTCAGATATGGACACCTGACACACAACAGGGCTTTGCCAAATGGGCCTTGCCAGTGTGATCTCAGGTCAGACATCTGGTTTAGCAGCTAAGAGAAAACGTTCATTCAGGGGCAATTTTGTATGTGGTCATTTCTTTTTTTCTTTTCTTTTTTTTATTTTTCACTTTTATTTTGATAAAATAAAAACCAATCTAGAAATTTTATAGCCAATATCCAATAATGCATAAGAAGTACATTATTAGTTATTAGATAAGTATTTTGAAATTTTATAGTACTAAGGGCCTGGCTTTGCCACATACATCACTGAGGGCTCTTTGCCCCAATATGGTCTCTAAGTTACGTTCCAATCTTCATCCTTACTTCTCCGGCATCTTATGGGCTTACACAATGTGATCAAACATAGAAAAGTGAAACACTACTTCTGCATGAAAATGTTGACAGCCATCTTGGTCATTGCAATCATTATACCACATTACTTCTACAGTTAATAATATTTTTGTGTGGAAGCAAAGATTCTTTTCTACATTTAACAATATTAGATCTAGAGTTAGTATTATTTTCATATAGAAGAAAAGATTCTTCAAGTAGTGCTGTCCTGGAACTTACACGTATTATTTTTATTGCTTTTTAGAGTGCTCATAGTGACCACTGTAATATAAAATATGGATTTTATAAGCAAAAGGAGAATCTTAAACTCATTTTTTTCTTTTCTTTTTCTTATTAGTTCTGCCAAATCCTTGATTACTGCTGTTTTTCTTGTAAAAGCTATTAGTTCACTCTAGCTACACAGAAGCTTTTATTTCTCTATGGACAAGTTTTTTTGTAGAATGAAAGATAAAACTAATATTTCATCATAATGTCAGATCACATTTTAAATCACTGTAAATAGGTTTGTGCTGCTGTGGAATGGAAGAGTAGAAAGCAATATGTTAAAGACATACTCCTTAAATGTTTGCTCTATGAAAGTTAAATGTATGTTTATTTATTGTTGTTTCATTAAGATTTCATCCATCCATCCATCCATCCATCCAACTCTTCATTTATAGTTTCTGTAACCATTAATTAATATCTCCTACTTGGAAAGTCCACTCTGCATGCCACAAAAGCAAACAAGATAAAAACATTCAACAGCACTCAATGTATTTAAGAAAACAGCTCTGCAAATTTTTTTTGTGTGTGTGTATTTTAGGGAAGGGTCTACAGGGTGTTCAGGGTCTCACTATTAGATTGGACTCATAGTGATCCACCTGTTTAAAGCCCCCAAGAGCTGAGATTACAGGTGTGCGCCACAATAACCAGGCTCAATTGCTGTCTCAGCACACCCCAGGAACGGGGCAAGCATGGCAGGCCAGGGGATCAAACCCACACATATTTCATTGATTTCCTAACTTCAGCGGTCCCAACCTATCCCCCTTTTACATTTTGTTTTGTCAGAGATAGGTGTTCCACTGCAGTTATAGTAGTAGTATTTGGAGAAGTCTTAAAGAACCTTGCATACTTGAAGATAGCTTAAAGATTGTAGGCACTTGAATTCGGCAAAATAACTCAATATAATCCAATATTCCATAACAATAGTGGGTTATCAGCAGAACTGGCAATTATCAGAAATTGTTGACTTGATCCTCTTATAGCTCAGCTTGTTAACATGGCATTACTTCTTATACTTCATAGTTATATTTTTCTGCTGGATAGTTAAGACCAAGTTAAACCAAGACCTATATAACTAAAAATGTAACTTTTGTATCTAACTAGGTGAGTTAAGCTTCTCTTCTGGATGTTTAACAACTAAAATTTACAGGCCAAAAATTAGAGAAATAGAGGGGCTACAAGGATTACCAATATTTTCACCCTAGCCCTTCAAGGTCAGTGAGGACTCAGGACATAAGAGAACCTGGGAGATGATATTCTGTAACACAGTGATGTCCCAAATTTTCTGATGAAGAAGATTATGGGGCCACAGAAGAAAGTGAGCGATGATGCATAGTATGCTAAGGAGAGTCACCTAGAGAGAAAAAAAACTTCTCTCAGGCTTTCACAGAGAGCAAATCGGTCAAGCAATGGTCATGATTCATCCAAATAGCTGACACTGACAAAAGGTCTACAAGGTGCTATACGTGGTTTCAGGGTAAATCCTGAGGGGATTCAAATGATAATCTTTATTCAATGATGCTTAAATATCTACTAAAGTAGGTCACAAAGTTAAAAGTTGGTAGGTGTTAAAAATAATTTTGTAGAAAACTGTATATAAGGGTAGTAACTTAAGCAATACTTCCTCAATAATCGCATGAAAATCATGTTTAAAATTAGCATCATGAAATAACTTCATAATATTTTTTTCACAGGCCATTATGTTTCTTCCATTAGATAAGTATGGATGAAGAGTCAATATTTTCAAAATTTGGAGATTACTGAGATCAGAAGCATCTTCTCAGCCTGAAGAATGCCAGAGAGAACTAGAAGCCTAGCCTCCAACCCTCGATCCTTGCCAGACTGCTGATTCTGTTCACAACTCCAGGCAATGAAGACTGTCTGAGAGACTCAGCAGCCCTAGTCTTGCCCCCTAAACTTTCCATATAAGTTTGCTGAGTATAGCAACCTCTGCTCAGCCTGAAGACCATGCGATAGACCTGGTAAGCTAGCCACCAACACTTGCCAAGGCTTTCTGATTCTGAGTACCTCCCCCACACCCTGTAGACTATCAGGTAGACTCAGCAGCCCTAGCTGCCCCCAAGCCTTCCAGCAGGAATTTTTGAGTCACCTGCTGCTCCTTGCCTGAAGACCACTAGGAAGTCCTGGCTACCACAGTGACCTACAAGAGCTCTATGGAGCACTACCCTGCATCAATCAACCATCTAGAGAGCTTTGCTCATCTTCATCCTGCACTCATTATCATCAGATACCTCTTGAATTGCAACTTGACCCCCTCTCTTTAGAGAGGTAGAAAACACACTGATGCCACATGGCAGGAGCTTGGGTGAGTCTACCCTGTTCTGCACACCTTGAAGAGACTTGCTGACCTGCACCCCACATGTCAATGTCCACTGCAAAAAAAAAAAGTAATGACAAAGAAAGGAAAAATTTCTCAGACCTCTAGCTCACTCAAAAAAAGTTCAGGAGACAAGATCATAGAAGAACTTGGAAGTCACACACCAGAAATTGCTGAGATGATAGCAGCTGAAGTAAAGAAACAATTCCATCAGGCTATGAAGGAAATCAAATCAGAAATAATCTCTCATGTAAAAAAGAAAATGATAACAATCATGACAAATTTGCTTGATATGTCTAAGGAAGACATGAAAAAAAAAAGAAGGCAATAGAAAAATGATGGAAACACTGAACAAAAAGTATCAGAAAGATCTAGAATGCATGAAACAGATTCAAACTGATATCCAGGACATTAAGAATTGCATTGAAATCTGGCAAAACCTCTTGAATGAAACAGAAGACAGAATTTCAAACTTTGAAGATAGTATTGCAGCTAGTCAATATGAAAGGAAACATCTTTTAAAAATAAAGAGAAACCAGGAAATAACAATACAACAGCAGCAGGATGATGCAAAGTAAAACAATATAGTACTGATAGGTATCAATGGAACAGCTAGAGATTATTTTTAAAAAAAGTGTTTGCAGGAAGAGTGGCAGAACATTTCCCAAGAATGGGAAAAGAATCTGATATACAGATAAGTGAACTATACACCACTCCCATTAGCCCAAATCAAAATAAATCATCACCCAAACACATAATAACCAATATCCCAGAAACTAACCAAAACAACAGAATAATAAACTGTTAAGAGAAGAAACAGATCACCTATAATGGAAAGACCATCAGAATCAAAGCAGATTTCTTAAGACAGACCACCAAATAAAGAAGATCTTAGAGTGAGATAAGTCACATCCTGAAAGAAAATAACTTTCATCACAGATTGATGTATCCTGACAAACTATCAATTTTAATGGAGAGATTAGATGCTTCCTTGAAAAAAAAATTCCTGATGAAATTCATGACAACCACACCAATCCTACAAAGAGTACACACAGCTATTTTAGAAAGAGACAAAGATGACCACAACTTCAACAACAACAGAGGACAGCAAATAAGCAGAAGAAGCAATTAAGCAAAGGGGAGAAGTAGGGATCTTACATTAGGAAAACAACATGACAAAGATAAACCAATAAAATGAGTTGTAACTACCAATGCAAATGGCCTCGACTCACCAATCAAATGAATCAGACTGGCAGAGCAGATCAAGAGACATCTAACAATATGATAAATGAAGGAAACATATTTAATTTGAAAATAAATTCATACACTGAATATCAAAAGATGGAAAAATACTCCATGTGACAAAAACCCAGAAAAAAAACTGGGGTAGCTATTTTCATTGCTGACAATGTCAACTTCAAGCCAAATCTGATTAAAAGAGACAAAGAAAGTCACTATATACTTGTTAGTGGTAAATTGAAAGATGAATAGACAACAATTATAAATATATATGCACTCATTGAAGGAGCCCCAAACTGTATAAGATAAATTTTATCATATGTGAAAACTCTAATGAGCAATAACATAAGTGTTTTGGGGAATTTAACATGCAATTGACACAAAGCGATAGATCAACCATGCAAAAAATGAGCAAAGAAATTGCAAAACTAAACCAAACTTTTGAAGAATGGACTTAGTAGATTATTACAGAATGTTCCACTGAGCAGAATCAGAATACAGATTTTTCTCAACTGCACATGCGATGTTCTCAAAAATATATCAAGCCCTAACACATAGAACATACTTAAGTAAATGCAAAGGAATCAAAATTATGCCATGCATGTTATCTGACCATAGTGCAATGAAACTGGAAATTATTGACAAAAGAAAAATAAAAAAATATAGAAACACATAGAAATTAAATGACCCTACTAGGGGCTGGGGAAATGGCTCAGTAGAATAAGTCCTTCCATGGCAAGTGGAAGGGTCTAAGTTCAATCCCTGGTTCTGCCAAATAAATACATAAATAACCCTACTGAACAATAAATGAGTCACAGATGACATTAAAGAACTAATTAAACAATCTCTACAATCTAACAAAAATGCAGATACAACTTACAGGAACTTTTGGGATGCAATGAAAGCTGCTTCAGAGGGAAATTTATATTGATCAGTTCACACGTCAGAAACACAGAACAAGCCCAAATAAACAAAATTATGCTGCACCCCAACTCCTAGGAAAAGAAAAGCAAGTCAAATGCAAACATCAGAGAAGGCAGCAAATTATAAAGACCAGAGCAGAAATAAATGCAAAGGAGAAAAAAAACAGTGGTTTTTTTGGTTCTTTGAAAGAATAAATAAAATTGATAAACCACTGGACAACCTCATTTTAAAAAGGAAAGAAAAATTTAAATACATGAAACAAGGAATGAAGAGTGAAATTTCTACAGACCCTATAAAAAATAAGAATATTGTCAATACCTATTTCCAAAATCTTTACTCTTACAGAACGGAAAATACAAAAGAAATGGACAGATTCCTAGGTATATGTGAACTACAAAGAAAAATCAAGAAGGCATAAAAATTCTGAATAAACCAGTATCAGTCAATGAAACTGAAACTGAAATTAAAAAAAAAAAACTTTCAACAAAGAAAATCCCATGTCTTAATGGATTCACAGCTGAATACCACAAGAAATTAGGGAAGATATTCTTCAATAAAACAGAAGGGGAAGAAATTCTCCCGTACAAATTCAGGGAGGCAAGTATTACTCTGATACCAAGACCAGAGTAGGACCAACTGAAAAAAACTGCAGGCCAATCTCCCTAATACAGATAGATACAAAAATACTCAGTAGAATACTGGTAAAAGAATGCAGCAAATTATCAAGAACACTATACCTCTCTACCAAGTAGGGTTCATCCCAGGAATGCAAGGATGATTTAATATATGCAAAACCATGAATGTAATACACCACATCAACAAAGCCAAAGACAAAAATCACATGATCATTTCAATAGATGCAGAAAAAGCTTTTGACAAACTCCAATGCTCATAGGCCAGGGAGATTGCTCAGTAGAATTAGCGCTTCCCTGGTAAGCACAAGGACCTGAGCTCAATCCCCAGTTCTGCAAGAAAAAAAAAGGAAAAAAGAAAACAAACACTACAGAAATAAGTAAGTTCTGTAAACATTAGCCAGAGCAGTTAGACAAGAGAAAGAAATAAAATGAATAATTGTTGGAAAGGAAGAAGTAAAATAACCATTATTTCCAGATGACATAATACTGCACATAGAATACCTCAAAAACTCTACTAATGGACTTGAAGATTTAATAACCAAATTCAGAAGCAGAACTGGATACAAAGTGAACACTCAAAAACCAAAAGCATTTCTATATACAAACAACAATCACACACTGAGAGAAATTATGAAAACCACACCTTTTGCAATAACACCTTCCAAAATGAAATACTTAGGAACCAATCTGAAAAAGGAAGAAAAAGATTTATACAGAAATAATTATACCACTATGAAAAAGATCGAAGAGGATATTAAAGAATGGAAAGATACTCCTTTCTCCTGGATTGGAAGAACCAATGTTGTGGGAAAGAAAAAGCCATACTCCCAAAATTGTTATACAGATTCAGTACAATCCCAATTAAAATGCCATTACTATGCTTCATGGCACTAGAAAAAAACATTCCTAAAATTCATCTGGAGCAAGAAGAAACCTAGAATAGCAAGAGCAAACCTGGGGAAACACTGGAAAGGCAAGAGGCATCACAATTCCAAACTTGAAATTATACAAAAACTTACTGTGATAAAATCAAAATGGTACTGACATAAAAACAGACCTGAGGATCATGGAACAGACTTGAAGATATAAACACAACTGGAAGCATACTCAGCCACTTTATCTTTGATAAAGGGGCCAAACATGTTCATTGTAAGAAAGACAGACTTTTTAATAAACAGTGCTGGAAATGCTGGATTTCAATATGCTGAAGGCTAAACATAGACCCATGTCTATCACCATACACAAAACTACAGTCAAAAGGAATAAAAGATTTAAATATTAAATAAAACACTAAATCTTCTGGAAGACAAAGTAGGTAGAAACCTTAAGGACATAAGGGTAGGTAAGGAGTTCATAAACCAAAATCAAACTGCATAGGAAATACATCAAAGAATCAACAATTACCATCTTATTTTTTTTTCTCAAAGTTTTATTGACAAAGAGATAGCAATGAGACAGTTTCAAATCAAATCGGAAGGACAGTTTCAACAAATAATACACTGCATCCAAGCTCTTTGAAGATGAGTTGCTATCAGGAAAGCCAATGTGACCAGCTTCTACATGAGGCTGAACAGTACACCATCTTCCCCTTCAGAGCCAGGAAATGATGCTCAAGGTAGGGACCAAAGCTCCCCCCAATTGAACTATAGCCATTCTCTGTGACAACCAGGTCCTCAGCTCTCCATTAACAAGAACAGCCAAGCTCATCAGGAAAGACAGCACAACAAGCTCACCCAACAACAGTCCAGGAGAACTAACAGCTTCTAACAGCTCCAACATCTCCAAACAGCAATCCTAACAACATCTCCCATTCTGCCTTTTATGCGACTAGCAACAATCCTCAGGTGGGCCTTCCACACCATCACCATGCTAGTTCAATTAAACTGGGTGTAAGAAGTTGACTACCAATTAGCTATCTACTACAGGTTACAAGATTATTTTGAAACTTCTCTCATGTTTTTTGTCTAGCTTGAAATGCTAGTTCAACAAAGACTGCAGCACTACAGCAATGCATATAAGATCTTGAGAACCTTGTTATGAAAGTATTAACTATTGATTTTTTAAATTCTTGTATCTAATTTTCCTTCTAGGAAGGTCTCTAACCTGGGCTTTGAGTGTCTTATTAACTGGAAATCAGGTCTGTAATTTATAGCCAGCCAGCCATGAGGATTAAAATCACATAGAAGCTTAATTTATGTAACTTTATTGACTTCAAAGTTATAGATTAGACCTCATAGCACAGCTCTCCCCAGTAGTGGGATGGTCATACAGAATTATGTGTTCAGAAAGTAGTGACACTTCATTTCTTCTCATTTATATTTCTACAGTATCACCAAGTACATACATACCCCCACTAAAACATTGTTAGAAGATTTAGTTAAGACTGTTCCTCTAGTGCTGGCAAGAATAATTCCAGTCTGCTTTGGTACTAGAGGACCAAGGAGCACAGAGCTAGCAGCAGCCTAACAGTCCACTGCTGGGAAGATGCTTTAATGGCGTGTAATTGCTAATGTCCTTTGAGGGATCCCAGCTTCTATGAACTTGCTGGATTTCATAGGGTCTGTGATTGCCCTTTCAAGTCACCTGACTAACAACTAGATCTATCACTGAGAGGTGTAAGAGAAGGTTGGAAAACGTAGGTTTTCCTAAATGTTGTTTGGAAATCACAGTATAGCCCTGTTATCTGAAAACCAGGTCCTGGAGTCTGACATGCTTGAGTCCTGAATTTGTCCTTTAAGAGTTTGGAGGAATTGAGTAACTTGCTCAAAGCTGTACAGGTAGTAAGTGCCTACTGAATAGGGTAGCAAAGTACACTTATGGCACCAAGCATGACCACAGTATCTCGTATATTCTGTAATGGGGGAAATGAAACCATGTTACCATAGCTGTTTCAATAATTTTTCTTGGACTTACCTCTGTGGAGTCTCTGTGCCAGAGAGCTGAGATGTCCAGCTGAACATCGAAGGCCTTGATATTGCTGCAGCTCCATACTTTATTACAAAGCCAAAAGGCCCACATTGGAAGGCTGGAGTCTGCCCTGGAAGCCTGAAGAAAATGGAAACAAATGTCTATAG
>NW_004524582.1:244798-256674 GCF_000260255.1 Octodon degus
ATAGGAAAAATCACAAGTGATACAGAATTTCACTTAACAAAGTAATATGAATTTCACAGTATTTATTGTAATACATAGTGTTGTCTTCCAAATTGTTATTATTACCAGATATATGCATATAAAATTGGAAGAATGAAAAAAGAAAGAAATGTATAAGAAATTAAGAAGATGAAAAGTACAAATAATTGAAAAAAGGAGACAAAACAAGTTAAATATTATCTGCTCTCTTGCATAGACCAGCACAAATGCATGGCATAGTTGGCCAAACTATCCTGCTTGTATACATAGATAAATCTCTTTCTCCCACTCCTTCTCTTATCTTTCTTAACTCTGTAACTCTTTCCTTTTGAACAAGCTTTTTCTCCCTTTTTCCAGTATGAATTGTACCCTTCATATTCCATTTATCTCTTTCAAGTTCTCACACAAAGGAGACAATACAGCATTTGCACATGTGGGTCTGATTTATTTCACTTAAGAGTATGTTCTCTAATTGCTTCCACTTACTGAAAAAAGGCTCTTTAAGAATATTCAAAAACCTTTCAAATGCTTCACATGCATTTAACAAATACTTAGTAAATGTGAAATATTGCTAGATTCTGAAGATTTTAAAAATTAGTATTATGTAAAAAAGCTTCATAAAAGGTCATTTTAGAAGGATAGTAGATTCTTCCTAGATTATTCAATTTAAAATATAGAAAACACATATATGATGTTTGTTTTACAGATGATAAAGCCTAAACATCAATTTGAGTTTGCCTGTTTTCTCATTGTGTCTACACAATTATACTTCTTAAATTTAATGGTTTGCAAATATGATATTAAAGCATTTATATCTTATGAGATAAAGAGTTTATGTATCTGGAATCAGCACTGGAGTAGTTATGTCAGAAGAAGAAAACAAAAGTAGGAAGACAGGTGTTGACTCTTGATGCATGATAAGACTTTAAGCATCTATGTGTTAAAAATAATATTTGATAGAATTTTGAACTTGCAATGTACTTTTTCTTTTTTTCTCTGGTTTGTTTAATTTTATTGATACAATTTAGGTATACATAATGATCACACTCACTATAGGGAATTTGTATCTGTACAAATCTTATAAACATGATATATCTTTTTTCCCCATTTCCATCCTCTCCTTTCAAATCCCCTTTAAGACCATATTGAAAAAACTCTACTTTCACTTTATCCATTTATTCTCATTTACCCTCTTCACCCTTTCCCAAATGCTCCCTCCCTAATTCTCCTTTTCTTTTGAACAGTTTCTTCCTATTTTACAATATCCATTGTATCATTAGTTCTTACTTGTGTTTGGTTGCTTACACCAGAGATATAATGCAATATTTACACATGTGTGTCTATTTTATTTTACTTACAATTATGGTTTGAAAGTCCATTCACATAGCTACAAATGTCTTGATTTTAACTTTTATGTGGCTGAATAATACCCCCTTGAATGTTTTTTTAAAAAACACACATCTTTTTATCCTTTCTTTGGTTGATGGGTATTTGGGTTGTTTTTAAGATTTGCCATTAAAAACTGTGCCATCATAAACATGGGTGCACATAGAGTGCTGTGGTATGATGCTTTTAATTCTTCAGGGAAGATACCAAAAAGGGGAATATCTTGGCCAAATGAGATCTCTACTCTTAGTTTTCTGAGGAACGTTCTGTTTTACACAATGGTTGGACTAGCCTACATTCCCACCAACATTGAAAAAGTGTTACATTTTCCCCCAGAGCCCTGCCAACAGTTGGAATTAGTTGTTTTCTTGATAATAGCTATTTTTCTAGAGTGAGATGGAATCTTAGCACTGATTTAGTTTGCATTTATCAAGTGACCAGTAATGTTGAACATTTTTTCATATATATTTATTCCTTGCTTATATTTTTCTTTCGATAAGTTTCTATTCATCACAGATGTCCATTTCTGAATTGGATCTTTGAATTTAGAGTGGCTTCTACTTTTCTGCTCTTTATATATTTTAGATATTAGAGCTTTGTCTGAAGAATAGCTGACATCATTTCCCCCCATCTGTGGGTTGTCTTTTTACTGTACCGTCCAGATATAATTCAATCCAAGTCAGAATATCATGAACTTACCTCACAGAACTATAGAAAAGGTACCTAAAATGCACATAAAACAAAAATAGACCCAGAATATCAAAAGCAATTCTGAGCAATAAAGGCAAGTCGGGAGGCATCATAATCTCTAACTTGAAATTAGAAAAAAGCATGGTGCTGGCAAAAAAAAAAAATCAATAGAACAGATAAGACATATAGACACAATTCCAAGCACACTGATCCATCTCATCTTTGACAAAAGGGTGAAATATATTTTCTGGAAAAAAATAGCCTCTTTAATAAATGGTGCTGAAAAAATTTTTCTTTGCACATACTGAGAACTAATACTAGGGGCTGGGGAGATGGCTCGGTGGAATAAGCACTTCCCTGGCAATTGCAACTGCCTGAGTTCAATCTCTGGTTCCAAAAAAAAAAAAAAAGAACTAGTACTACATCCACATTTTTCATTATTCATTAAAGTCAAAATGGACCAAAGATCTAAATATTAAAACAGATACACCAAACCTGCTAGACTTCAGAATAGCTAGAACTTTGGAAGACATCTATGTAGGCAAAGACTTTTTGAACAGAACTCGAATTGCACAGGAACTGTCACAAGGAATCAACAACTGGGATCTCACTTTACTAAAAAGCTTTTATAAGCAAAATAATTGGCTTTGTGTTTTTTGTTACTTTATTCACCATAATAAAAGTAGTATAGTGATATTAATCTAACTGAATATAGTAGAAGTAAGTCATTGTGTAGTAGTATATTTTTCTAAAATGCAAAATAAACATGATGCTCATAACCACAGTGACTGGATAAGAGACTGTGTATAAGGTAAATATACTATTCCTCAAAGGGTTTATGCTGTGTTGTTTTAGAATTGACTTTAGAGGTCATGAACCCAGAGCACATCCCTATAAGTTAAACGACTTTTTATTTCCTAATGATTTTATGCTCCCATTGCCATTACTTCTGGACAAATAAAGATCATGAGTTTACATGCTTTTTAGAAGTCAGATTTTGCCTGGAAACTTGCTCTTTCTATTCTGAGTAGAAACAGGGGATGGGAAAGAGAGAGAAATCCTTCCAGGCCCCAGGTAGCTCTAGATACTGAGCAAGGATAGTTTGATCTTCTGTACACCACACAACGTATCACCACAATACAGGTTCAGCATGAAGGAGCACCTGAAGTCTGGCCTTGGCAGTCCTAATTAGTTAACATGCAGCCCCAAGCCTGTACTTATCATGCTTCTGTTTTATTACAGTCATCACTGGCTCAATTTTGGCTCTGGGGAGTGGAAAATGGCAATTCCTATGCACAGTATTGAATTTATGGCCCAAATATCAGATGAGGCACGGCAGTTTAGTTGAAGAGGTCATCTCATTGACCACACTATTAGCGAAGGTTATGATGCTACAACAAGATGTGGGAAGGATGGAATTGATGAGTGATTATCCCCCTGTATTCAGCTAAAATATTTGTCAAAGTGGCCAAGAAACACTGTTGGGTGAGACATCTTGAATTTAGCCTATTTAGCTCAGCTTTTGCAACTCTGAAACATAAATTCAATTCTAGTTATTTTGTAACCCTAGCTAAAGAGGCCTGGGATATATCATTCCTTAATCTCTATTGGTTCATTTAGTAAAGTTTTGTGCAATATAACAGTAAAATATTTCATTATATTATAGCTTATTATAATAGCTCTCTTAGAAATTATGCAAGCACTATCTTCACAGATATATTCTACAATCTCACATCAGAATTCAGTCATCAGATTTACATGAATTAATTTTCCTTTATATGCCATAGTTAAAGCACCAAGTATTTTATTTTTACCTTCTTCAGAAATAGATGAATTCAATTCCTTAGGTTTCCCATTCTACTCTTGACAATCTATCTTTGAAGCCATATAGAGTTGTTAGGAACACCAATAGTTTAAGCAAAAACCGTCTTGGACAAAAACAATTTAAATTAATTAGACATTTTTCCACTGCTGCTGATGTTTTGTATTAAGTCTTTTCTTCTTGAGGGTCTGCAATGCCTAAAAAAGTAGATCATTATCATGTTGCAACTTTACTGATTAAAGTTGAAGCATTTAAGCCTTATATATTCCACAGTAGGCAGAAGAATCAATAAACATTTAATTAATTCTAAAAGTTTGTCACTAAACATGTCTGAACTGTCTTGGGAAAATTGATTCAGTTCAAATTTTACTTTTTTATATTTATTTATTTTGTACTTTAGGGAAGGGTCTACAGTGTGTTTAGGGCCTCACTACTAGATCAGACTCGTAGTGATCCACTTGTTTACAGCCTCCCAACAGTGGGGATTACAGGCACATGCCAACACACCCAGTCTCAATTGCTGGCCCAACATGGCAGACCTGGGGATCAAACCTCCAGACCCTACACCTACTTTCAGGCCTATGCTAAGCTATTTGGCCGGCCCTGACCAAATTTTACTTTATTTTTTTTTAAAATAATTTTATTGAGAAAGAAATAACAATGACACAGTATCAAAACTGATTACTAGCATAGTTTCAATAATTAATACATTGCATATTGTTGTCTGAGGTGTTATTCATTGTTCAAGATGTAGACATGCAGTATTTGTTCTAATACTGTCTCTCTATACATTGAACTAAGAGAATCCAGCTGTATATCTATCCTAACTACTTGCAATATACATATACAAAATGGTCATGCATTTCTATACCTCTTTTTTGTTTTGTTTTGTCAGAGAAAGGTATTCCATTGTCGTTTAAATATTATAGGTTTGTGAATTCAGCAAAATATTCCAATACAGGCCAGTAGTCCATAATAGTGGTGGGTTTTGCATAAGACTGGCAATGTCAGTTATTGACTTGAGCCTTTTATAGATCAGCATATTAATGTGGCTTTACTTTTTATATTTTGTGCTTATATTTTTCCACTGGATGGTTAAGACCAAAATAAAGCAAGACTTGTCTAACAAGAAATGCAACTTTTCTATCTGATAAGGTTAGCCAAATCCCCTCAGGATTTATCCTGAAACCCTGTACGGCAGTTTGCAGATCCTTTGTCAGTGTCAGCCATGTGGATGAGTCATAGTCACTGCTTGACCAGTTTTGCTCTCTGTGAAAGCCTGAGAGAATGTTTTCTCTCCATGTGACTCTTAGGCACACTTTACATCATAGATCACTTTCCTCTGTGGCCCCATTATCTCCTTGATCAGAAAATTTGGGACACAACTGAGTTACATGATGTTATAGTATAGGTTCTCCTATGTCCTGAGTCTTCACTGACCTTCAGAGGCTAGGACCCAAATGTTGAAGTGACCTGTTATTTCTAGGAATAAGCACTCTTTAATTTTCTTATTTATAAATATCAGATATCATTGGATCCATATTTCATTTTTTCTATTGAAATTCAATATGATAACTGTATGGGAACTTGGGAGACTATATCAACATGTTTTAGTTCAGGTAGGGAGCAATTGTTTTGTTGATGAATCTTGTATTTGTCTATTATACTAATGGAATATTCCTTCATTTTCTAAATTGATAAAGAAAACATAATTAATTTGGGGGTAAGGGACAGATATTTTATTAACTAATCAAATGATAAAAGTATCAAAGTGGGTACCTTTGTTTTTCTGCCTAATAAGTCTGTTGATCTGGTCTTACCTATTTAGAGAAACTCTACCTTCCACAAATTGGGTAGTCCTTTTCTTCATTCTACCTTGTGGAGAAAGCCATTTCAATTACTGCAGGAAGTCACTTGCATTCTTGAAGTATTTTTCAACAGTATAGATCTCATGAATCTAATCTTCCATGCAGATGTTAACATATGTACCAAGAAGTCAAAAAATCAATTAGTTATCTCTCAAATCAATGTGGTTCTTATGAATTTTGCCATACATTCACTTGTATATCAGTTTTTGTTTTGTTTTGTTTCTGAATTCCAGCTTGGGAATTCCCATGCAATGTGAAGTTCCCCAATCCTCAGCATGTTAACTGAAGCCATATTGAGCTTAACAAAGGACTACCAAAGATATGGTGAAGGTGAAGAAGCAGCAACACCTTGTGGACTTTTGGATTCACACCACTGATATTCTTTTTCTTATTACTCATTTTAATAAGAAACAAAGATAAAATAGAAATGAAATTGTTTCAAAACGGGTTAGTAGGACAGTTACAATAATTAATATATTGCTTATTGTTGTCTTCATAGTAGTTATTCAAAAGACAAAATGCAGAAATCATATCTTGTCTAAATAATATCAGTACAAACCTTTTTTCTCAATGAACTAAGAGAAAGTAGCTGTATATCTATCCTATCTTTTGTGTACATAGATATATTTTTTCACAACAAAGCATCCTTTATACTTTTGCAAAGTTAGTAATACATGTCAAATAGCAAAATTACATTTTTAGTTACACAGGTCTTGCTTTAACTTGGTCTTAACCATATAGCAAAAATGTGTAACCACAAGGTATAAAAAGTAATGCCATATTGATATACCAAGCTTTAAAAGGCTCAAGTGAACAACTTCTGACAATCTCCAGTTGTGCTGATAATTCATTACTATTATGGACTATTGGACTATATTAGGTTGTTTTGCTGAATTCAAGTACCTACAATCTTTGGACTGGCTTCAAGTATTAAAAGACCCTTTAAAGACTTCCCCAAATACAGATTGTCTAACTACAACTGAACACGCATCTCTGAGAAAACAAAACAAAAAGAGGGATATGTTGGGAGATGTGAAGCTAGGAAATCAATCTAATGTGTGTAGGTGGGATGAGGCCTTCATGCCTAAAGCAAACAAACTACCTCACTTCTGAGATAAACACACTGATATTCTTGATCTTGATGATAAATGCCAATTTGGTTGCTGTAGGTACCTAGATGCTGCCTGTTTTTCTTCCAGTACTAGCCATTCAAATCTCAGTTCTGTATGTCTGTCTGTGCTCCTTATAAAAGTACCTGGTGGGGCTGAGTAGATATCTTGGTGGTCTAAGTGCCTACCTGGCAAGTGCACAGACCTAGACTTAACCCCTGGTGCTGCATGCCATCCAGGCACCCTGTGCCAGCCCTGAAACAGAGCATAGTGTTGCACACCTATAATCCCAGTGATGGGAAGTCTCAGACAGGAGGATCACTAGGAGACTAAGCTGCTAGTAAGACCCTGTATCAAAAGAATGAGAGACAGAGGGAGACAGAGAAGGCAGAGAGAGAGACAGAGTATATAATCTTCTTAATAACCTGTGTGCATCTGAAAACTAATGACATAATCTTACACATAAAAATTACTAATAAAGCAAAACTGCCTTGTTACCAATTTGCATTGCTGACTGAGGCAGCTATTAATAGCATTGTTAAAATTAGCTCTGGTGTTTCCTCCCACTTGGAATTTTAGAGGCCTTTGAGTATGTGCAACTGAAAGAAGGTTGTGTTCTTCACAATCCTACATTCCCGATGATTCTGACTGTCACTATTAGGAAGTGAATATAACTCAAAAGTGTAGGGCCAGCCAAGTAGCTCTGCAGATTAAAGGAACTGCAAGAAGGCTCAAGGGCCTGGGATTCGATTCCCAGGCCTGCCGTGCCCGCCACATCCCTGGAACATGCTGAGATGGCAGTTGAGACTGGGCATGGTGGTGTGTGCCTATAATCCTAGCTCTTGGGAAACTGTAAACAGGCAGATCACTAAGACTCTGAACACCCAGTACACACTTTCCTAAATACAAAACAAACAAACAAACAAACAAACACCCTCAAAAGTGCATCTTTCAAAAGCTTTAACTTGGAATATAACGTATGATTCTAATTAACAATTTAGGGCTGGGGAGATTGCTAAGTAGTCTAAGTGATTACCTCTCAAACACAAGGACCCAGGTTCTATCCTCAGTACCTTGAGCTGTGCCAGCCCATGGCCACAGAGACTGGGTGTGGTGAGATATGCCTGTAATTCTAGCATTGGGGAGGCTGAGACAGGAATATCATGATGATTCCAAGTTGTGTAGTGAGACCCTGTATCAAATAATAAATGAACTAACTAAATAAATAAATAAAATATTGGCTGCCTATTTCCTTTACAATTACAGCTTTTGCATTTTATATGAATTAAATTATTTTATATGCTATTTGTGACCTTAAGTTAACATTTTAACTTACCACACAATTCACTGTACAGAATACAATTAGATGTATTATTTAGTACTTTCAGTTTCCAAATAATTGTGATAAATATATCAAAACTTGGTAATAAGATAGAAAGAGAAAGATCTACTATAGGTAAATCTCTGCCTATAACAATGATATATTTTTACTTTTACCTTTACTTTGATCTCTTATTATATCTTTTCTTTTTTTATTTTTAGGGAAAGGTCTACAGAGTATTCAGGATCTCACTATTAGGTTGGAATCATAGTGATCTGCCTGTTTACAGCCTCCCAAGACCTGGGATTACAGGTCTTGTAATCCCATGGTGTGCACCACCATGTCCAGGCTCAATAGCTGTCTCAGCGTGCCTCAGGTGTGGGGCTGGTAAAGTAGGCCCAGGGATCAAACCCCCACCCCTATACCTGCTAGCAAGTGCTTTAATCCACTGAGCTATTTGGCCAGTGCTTCTTATTATATATGAAAGGAAAATGTTTCTAAGGAAACTTGAATTTTTTTCCTATTTATATAATGCCAATTCTGAAACTGTTAGCTGCAATATCAAGGCAAATTACACCAACAGTAACTACTTACATCCCACTCCCAGTCTGTTATGGTTTGTGTCTAGATGTCTTCACAAAGCCTTGTTCAGTCATGGGTAGAGATTTTCAGAAGACTGGGTCTAGAATATGTAACACTGGGATTGATTCATGTTGTCATGCTAAGAACAGGACACCAGGATTAAGGGTGTGAGTGTTGCCTGCCCTAAGTAACCCAGATAAAATATAACAGACACAAAGTCTGTGGTTGTTTTTTGCTTACCTTGCTACATTCTGTCCACCATGACTGTTTCTCATCTGCTATGCCTGTTTGCCATGGCACACTGTGGTGGAGCCAGCCACACTGCCTTGAAACCTCTGTGAGCTGTGCGATAAATACACCTTCCTTCCCTTAACTTGAAACTCTTGAATATTTTGTCCCAGCAATGAGAAAATTAACTAAACCACAGTCCCATCAGGGAGAGTTATTGCTTCAGGGAAGCCTGACTCCTTCCCGGATGAAAGTTATTCTTTTAGTTGAAAGGCTGACCTCCTGGAGTCTCAAGAGAAGCCATACTTTTGAAAGTCAAACTTTATTAAGAAAGAAGTGTTTTCAATTTCAAATATTTCCTTTTAAGAGAGAAAAAATCAAACTGAATTGGGTTGAATCATAGACTCTTATGATGAAGACAGTCTTGTTTCTTGCCTTTTGCTCACTTTCTTATCTTGTCTAACATTTATTCTTTAACTGCAAAAATTGTGCAAGTTTTGAGACTATAATGATGGGAAAAACTAAAAAGAAATTTCTATGAAACTCCCTATGTGGAAAGCTCTTCTCTTGAAGAGAAGAGGAAATATGTGGGTGTCCCTAGTCACAACAACTCCTGGTGGTCAAATTAATAGGAAGCAATATAGACTCTGTCATATAGGTGTAATGGGGTAGAAACTAATGAATGTGTGGTCTGAAGTAAGGGCTAAGTGCCAAGTTTGCTTTTTGGTTCCTTCTCTATATCCTGGGAAAGTTGCTATACCTTTAGGAAGGTTATGTGCTCAGCATGATCCCACGTTCTTCATGGTGCCTCATCCTTTTAAATTCAGAGTGGCCAAGAGAGACTAGGATAACCCAAAATTTTACTCATGTGCTGCACACCTCTCAAAGCCCTATGTACACTTAGAAGTGATAAAATCAATCACCAAGACAAGTAGGTCACAACAGGAACCAGGGAATGCAGAAACTCGTTGAAGGATATGGAAGACTGGCGTAGAGATTGGAGTGCTGGACCACATGAACTGAAATCACAAAATAGCTTTACTTTGCTCCAGTGTTCCCAAAGTAAAGTGGGAATAATTACCAATGGAGGGGCTATGCATGTTCTGAACTGATTTTTTCACACTGAGTCAAATCACAAGAATGATAATATCCTGGAAAATTGTTTCCTCTTGCTCCATTTACAACTGCTGACTTGTAAGAACTAATAAAACACAAACAATGACTACCTGCAATTCAGATTGATGCACCTGCATCAAACATTTTTTTATATTGCTAGAGAAATAACATACTTTCTAGATAAAGATCACATAATGATATTCATGAACATCGTATCAGCATTAAAAATGTTCTGTAGAACATTTTAGAAAGAGGTAACAAAGAGTAAATCTCCATGAACACCAGCAGAACAAATCCACCAGGCAAAAGAAATACACAGAAGGGACTTCCCCCACCCTCCCACCGAGTAGGAATTTCTGCAGCATTCTAGAAACCCCCAGACCCAGTCCTAGCTCAGGTCCGGTGAGTGTGTGGGAGAGCTTCTGGCTAACCTGCACCGACAGGACCTACTACTGGTTCCAGCCCAGGCGCAGCATGGGTGAGACCCTCTTCCACCACCTTGGAATGCCCCCCACCACTCTGCAGCACCACTCCCACCCTACCCACCGAGTAGGAATTTCTACCACATTCCAGGAACCCCCAGATCCAGTACTAGCCCAGGCCTGGTGAGTGTGTGGGAGAGCTTCGAGCTACCCTGTGCTGGCATGACCTGCTGGTCCCAGCCCAGGCACACCGTGGGTGACACCCTCTTTCAACCCCTTGGGGAACCCCCCACCACTCCGCAGCACCTCCCCGACCCTGCCCACCGAGTATGAATTTCTGCCGCATTCCAGGAACCCCCAGACCCAGTCCTAGCCCAGGAACCAAGAGTGTGTGGAAGAGCTTCAAGCTACCATGCACCTGCAGGACCTACTACTGGTTACAGCCCAGGTGAAGCATTGGTGAAACCCACTTCCACCCACTAGGGATGCCCCGATCAATCCGTAGTACCCCCACACACCCAGCACACAGGATAGGAATTGGTGCCCATTCCGAGAACCCCCAGATCCAGTCCTAGCCCAGACCTGGTGAGTGTGTGGGAGAGCTGCCTCTCTCTCCTACTCCACCTTGTCTCCTCCAGGCTCAGCTCAGGCCTGGTATAAAGACCTGGGGTAAAACGCTCCAGTAGCAACCCCTGCAGAGAGTGTAGAGGATAGAACCACCCAGCTAGGCCAGGAGCAGAACATATTGCCAGAAGGGAACAACAGGTTCACACCCAAGGGCAGCAGCAGGAAGGAGCAGAGCACAGCAGTCAGACACAAGCCAGGAACAGCTGGAAAAATTTAAATTTTGTAGATCTGCACCTGAACTTCAGTATGTGCCAAGGTTATAAGTGCAACAAAGATCTACAGCAAAGGACAGAAGACAGTGCTAGGCAAAATGATGAGAAGGAACAAAATGCAAACTCAGAACCAAAGTCCACCCATAACAAGTGCAGAGGACACTAACAAAGAAAAAAATGGGAATCACACAGCTGAAAGTAATGAATCAATGGCTTCTGAAATAAAGAAACAGTTTCAGAAAGGTATAGAGGAACTCAGATTAGACATAAAAAAAGAAATCCCTGAATTAATAACATCTGCAGCAAAGAATCAAATGTAGAAACATATGGAGGAAAACCAATGCCCACCCAGAACAAATACAGAGGACACTAGCTCGGATCACATGCATAAAATAATAGTGTCAATAGTAAATAAGCAACAGCAGAAAGATATAGAGGAACTCAGAGAGCAATTCTTTCTGAAATAAAAAAAGAA
>NW_004524582.1:273307-277373 GCF_000260255.1 Octodon degus
TAGTTGAACCTTGGTAACATCTCAAATGTTCATTGCCTGATGAATGTATAAAAAAGATGTGGAATTATTTTTTTGTGTAATGGAGCACTACTCTGTCAAAAGAATGGCAAGCTTTAGACATATAAATTTAAGTGGAGGCAGCTTGAGGTTATACTCTTAAGTGAAATAAAACATATGTGTAAATACCACCTTGTTTGTCTGCTATGAGAACCTGCAAATGCAAGTAAGGACCAGTGTGTATAATAGATATTGGGAAATAGAAAGAAAGTATCATAATTGGAAGGAGAACTACGGAAGGGACAGTGGAAAAAAAGGAAAGGAAAATTAAAAATTGAGAAAAGAAAAAAATTCATAAAAAGCTTTTGTAAATATGGGGAAGAGGGGCTGATTGTGTTGCAGCAAAAGTCAATGAGATAAAGCCTCATAGAAGACCAAGAATAGAAAAACAAGAGGCTTTTATTTCAGGCAGGACGACAATCATGGAATGTCAACCACCAATGAATTTTGTAATGGGTTTTGATACCTTTACAAGTAGTCATGGTAACCATTTGGAATTTTATAAAAATATCACAAGGTTTAAATTTCCCAGAGTTGTGCTAGTATGGCTAAATTTTAGCTTACTTACAATTTCCCTTTTGTTCCTTGCGTTAGCAATTTGCTCTCCTCTGTAGGTTTTATGATTAACTAAGAGAAGGAGGTAAGGAGTGAATTCACCTAAAGTTTAAGTGATTTATAAAATGGACTTAAAAAGAAAATGGAGTCTGTTTTGTCCCATCAAATGGAGGATAGGGGAATAGATAAAGAAAAGAATCAAGTTAGATCATGCACAGGTACAAATTTCTTACAATGAATGTGATCAATATGTGCATACCTAACACACATCAATAAAAATTAATGAATTAAATAAGGTCTATGATCTCAACTTTTATAGAGATTTAATTGTTAATTGGATGTATAAATTTTTTTGTCTAGAAGGGTTTCTAATGTCAGGATTATAAACTACAGGTGACAAATCCTGCCTCTAGAATGCTGGTGTATTTGTTCCAATCAACTTCATTTAATGTAGCTTTGTAGCACATAAAGAAGTATGCAAGGAGAAGACATCATGGAACTCTTAGAACAGGTTGAATGATCACTTTAATGCCAGTTAAGCAATATAATATTTAGATAATAAATGACTTTGTATTACATGCAGTTTGCTGTGGCACTTTCTTATATTATACCTGGCAATGATGTTTTGAAGAAAAGACAACACTTTCTTCAAAAGTCTTTGAAGTTTGTCATTATTAACTAAGAATAACACGCTTTCCAAAAATAATATAACAGTTGTGAAGACCTAATAGACTTATGTTGATGTACACCACATTAATTTTGGTTTATATATAAACCAAACCAAATAAGCCACAAATTTGGCTTATTGTTGGTATTGTATTATCAATCTATCATCACATTTTTTTGGTGGGTGGGAAGAATGAGGAGGAATATTTTCACAGGCATAGTTTAAAAGCCTTTAATTTATGAAGTAGTTCTGAATTTTTCTACAATATATTAATTTTTGAAATGTCAAACTCATTCAAAACTAAATTATGCATGATATATACTTGTGGCATGAATCTAGATTGGAAGTCTTTTTAAATTAAATTCTTTTATTTGGAAATTCAAATGGATGTGTAAGATGTGGCAAAGCTACCGGGAGTTCGACACCTACTTTTCCCTACACTTGCTTTCTTCCAAAGGTAACATCCTGCAGAACAATAATATCAGGATCTGGACAGACATTAAAAGAATCAAAAGGAGAAAAATGATTCCATCACAACAGATTTCTTTTCTGTTCTCTTTTCATAGTCCTAGCCCTTGCTTATCACACCTCTTCTTTATCCTCAACTTCTGAAAATTGCTCATTTGTTTTCCTCTCCTATATATGGGCATTTTAAAATTATGTGCCAATATGTAGAGGTTAGGTTTGGCTTATATTTAATCTAAGTTATTGGGTGTATCATCCATTTGGTTCTTTTTTCTGATAAGTAGTTTCCTACAGGGATACAGTGCAGTTGTTAATAATTTCACCTGCTGAAGGGTATCTGAGTTGCTTCCTGATTTAATTGTTGTATATAAAATTGTTAGAAGAATTTTTGTATAGACTTTGTCATGAACATAAGTTTTCATTTTTCTAGGATAAATGTCCAGAAACATAATTGCAAAGTTATATAGTAACAATATATTTTGTTTATTAAGAAATTGCAAATTATTTTCCAAAGAAAATATGGCATATAAACTACTATACCAGTATGAGTACATGTTCTCCACATATTATTTAGCATTTAGTTTTGTATTTTTTTTCTTTTTGAGACATGGCCTCACTGTATAATGCAGGCTGGACTTCAACTCACTAGGCTGGCCATGAGCTCATGGCAATCCTCCTGCATCAGCCCTTAGAGTGCTGGAATTTCAGGCGTGTGCCAATATGCACAGTCTGTATCACTATTTTTGTATTTTAGCTACTATGATAGATGTATAATAATAATTGTGTTAATTACTTTTCTGATTTATTTAGCTCATAGTCTGTGGAGGTTTCAGTCCATACTCAGCTGGTTCCAAGATGGGTGGCACATGGCAGAGGAAAACAGTCCATGATGGTGGAAGAAAAGCAAAAGCAATAAGAGCAAAAAGGGAAGGCCACAAGAGAAAGCTTGTTCCTGATATTTTATGTAGGTTACCCACCCTAGGATTGGTGTAGCACTCTCACCTATAGTCCTAATACTAGACAATGAATCAATGAACTCTAGAATTAGCTGCCTCTGAATAACACCCTCCTTTTGAATGCATAAGACTTTAGGGGACAACCAGGCATGAGCCATAGCAATATACAGTAGCCTTGATTTTCGTTTTCCTAATGAATAGTGATATTGAATGCCTTTTCATTTCCATAGACTGCCATGTATTCATCTTCATCAGCAAAATTTACATTTATGTCTTTGATCTACATTTTGCATTAAATTACTTTGATTTTTATTGTTGAAATGACTAAGTTCTTTATAAATGCTAGATATAGGTCTTTGCAAATATTATTTCTCAGTCTGAAGTTTGACTCTTCCTCTTCACAAGGACTTTCATAGAATGAAAGTTTATATTTGGAAAAAGAAGAATAAGATAGTAAGAAAGAAAGTACCTTGATTCACAACATCATACAGCTTACATTAAACAAGATTGTTTAATTCTGTCAGACAAATTGACACATAGGTTAGTGATGCAGAATAGAAGATCCAGAAATAAATCCAAGCATGTGCTTTCTTTTCTTTTATGGGTCAGACTTTTAGAAGTCTCAGAATGCTTTTCTTATCTACAGAACATGAAGAATTTCTGGTATGTTCTTAAATTGAGGACAGTTTCCTCTATTTCTATTTGTCTGGGAGACTTTTATCACAAACACAGGTTGAACTGAGTCAAATTCCTTTTCTTCATTTGTGGATAAGATAGTATGATTTTTTTCATCCTTTGTATATGAATTAGTATAAATGAATTTTCAAGGATTGATTGAAATTCCATCTCAGAATAAACTGCATTTGACAAGGTTCTGAACTATGAAAAATATCAGTTATACTGTTTGCTTACTTCACTAGAGGAACAGAAACAATAGAAAATGTATTACAATTATTAGATAAATTTATATGTTCAGAGTTGTGATGGTCCACAATGATAATCTATGCTGTGGAGAGACAGAGAATCTTGTAGCTGTTCAGTCCAAGAAATGGGAAGCCTCAGAACCGGAGCATTACTAAAATTCAATAAGAGGCAAAAGGCTTGGGAGTTTCCTGGTGCTTCAGTGGATGAGCCTCTGTGGAAAACTGAGGAAACTTAAATCTGATATCCATAGAGGATGGCAGTAGCAAAAGATGAGCCTGCTCAGGCAGAATGGAAACTTTCAAAAGGAGGCCAACTGCCTCCGTCTTCCCCTTTCTTTCTATCTGGGTGCTGAACCTGTTACTGTCAGGTGGTTCTTCACTGCCTCAGTTTGCTGGCCTACATGCTGTCCATTTCTGGAGACACCACACAGAGACAGGCAAAA
>NW_004524582.1:278403-279351 GCF_000260255.1 Octodon degus
ATTGTCTTATAAATAGCTATCAGACTTTATCAGTTGATGAGATTGCTGAATTACTGATTTCTCACATTGTTCTCAAATTTTTTCTCAATTATTAAAAGAAGAAAACTGAAGTCTCCAACAGTCTCCAACACCTATGCTCCAATAGTTCCCCTTTCCATTGTACCAGTTTGTGCTGCCTGTGTTTTTAGCTCTGTGGTACATTCAGTAAAAGATATTTATGTTGTCCTGATGGACTGATCTTTTATCATTGTATGTAAATCTATATCTGCAGTCAATTTATTCACATATGTATTCATTTAGTCTTATTTCCCTAATATTAACATAGTTTATTTCCTCTTTTGCTTGATGAATTGTCTTAATAATTTTATTGAGAAGCAAATATCAATGAGACAGTTTCACAACTGATTACTGGCACATTTACTGTAATTAATACACTGCATATTGTTGTCTTAGTGGTTATTCATTGTACAAGATGCAGACATGATATCCTGTCTCAAACACTATTAGAACAAACCTCTCTATTCATTGAATTAAGAGAGTGGAGCTGTATATCTATCCTAACTATTTTGAGTATACAGATACAAAAGGGTAGTTCATTCTATCCCATTTTTTTTGGTTAGTTTTTTCAGAGAAGGGCATTCTATTGTCATTTAAATATTGTAGGTGTTTGACTTCAGCAGAGTCTCCCAATACTGGACTCCCAGTAGAGTCCAGTAGTCCATAATAATAGTGGGATTTCCATAGGACTACCTGTGGGAAGCCATTAAATGGTATCCATTTTATAACAGTGTCAGCTGTTTTCTTAAGTTTCTGTTCCCCTGCTGAGTTAAGTTTATGGTCCTTCTCACGTTGCCCATTCCTCATGAATCATATGCTATGCCCCAGGGGTTGCACCTTCCCCAATTGCCTAGATACCTGCTGACCCCAAGAGCCAAGACTTCCTCATTC
>NW_004524582.1:280988-288624 GCF_000260255.1 Octodon degus
GTTTGTTGGTTTGGTTGGGTTTTTGTTTTGTTTTGTTTCTTCTGTCTTATATGTCCCTAAAACTTAGTTAAATTCTTTTTATCTTTTTATGTTTGGTGTTTTTACTGTATGATTTCTATCAGTATATCTTTGAATAAGTCTTTTTCTCAGTTTTTTATCTCATTTATTGGATCTTCTGTATTCTGTTACCATATTTCCAATCCTAAAATTTCCACTTAGTTCTTTATTTGCTTTAAAGGGTATTAGCTGAGATTCTATTTTTCCAGTTTTTAAAGTGGGATTGCAATTATTCATTTAAGGACCTCTATGCTGGTTGATTTAAAATCTTTTCTGTATAATACTTCCCCACCACCTTGATTTAGAAGTGTATTGATGGCCTTTTTCATTCAAGTTGATATTTTCCAGGTTCTTGTTACAAGATTTTCATTTGAAACTTGGGCATTTCACTTACTATGCTATAAAATCTCTGGGTCATACTTAAGTTTACTCTTTTCCCCAGCTTCCTTTGATATCATTCTCACAAGAGCAGATACCGCTTATTACTGACAGATTTGGTAAAAGCTAAGGTTCTCCATCTCTTCTTTGTTTAATTCCAAGGACAAGTGGATCTAGTTAATTTTGGATGGCATAAAAGTGCTGGATACACACTGAGCCTGATAGCAGATTGACTGGAAAATGTCAGTGTGTTTTTGTGCTCTGAAAATGATCTCCACTGACTCTACGGTAAGGAAATGGTCTCCTTTTTACTAAGCAATGTAGAAATTCTTTTCTCTCTCCTGCTCTCCAGTGATAATGACCTCCACAAAGAAAAAGAAGTGCCTTTGTTCTCTGTGAAATGGGGAGGCCAGTCTCTATGAACCTCACAGCTCCCTACTGATTCTTTCTTAACACCATTACCCCATGATGTTCAGAGTACTTTGCAAAACCATGCTGAACCTAGACATCTACTCATCCTGTTCATACTGGGTTTTCCTAGAGGACCAGATATAACACAACATGTACAAATGTATAAGAAATTACAAGATGGGTTTATGAAGGTCAGCCACAGAGTTGAATGAGGAAGCATGCAGAGGGTGTCTGGACATTGGTAACCAAAGGATTCAGTCCAAGGTCTGGAGCTCACTGCAGTGTTCCGTGCAAGTACATATCAAGAGGCCAATAGGTCTGCATCAGAAGGTTGTATTGGGGGCGGATGCATCTGTGACAGAAGGCTGATGAATCTACACCAAAAGGTTGAAGGATGAAAGGTGGAGTCTGAGGAGTCTGAACTAGAATCCAAGATGATGTGCAAACTGAATGTGCAAAATGAAGCTCCTCTGAGGAAATGGAAAGCTCCATTCTTCATTCTTCCCCAAGTCCCTTTTACATCCTTTATATCCTTGAAGTGATGACTCACTTTAAGGCGTGGAATTGCTGAACTAATTTAGTTAAGCTTTTAACTTCTCAAGTTGACACAATGTATCAACTACTACATTATTTAATCTTTACTGAGATGGGTGAGAGGAAAGTCATGTATTGCTGTGTAGCATTTAGCCATAGTAAAATAGCTATTATCTAAAATTTTTCATATCACCTGTGCTAATCCTTTCCTTCCTCTTTACTTATAAAGAGTAAACGCCTCTTGGGGCTAATTTCTTCTTTACCTGGGAGAGTTTCAAGATTGCCAGCTCTGCTAAATTCAGTCTAGAGGGGAAAAAGCAGAACATAAATCTATGAAATTCATTATTGTGTCTTTAGGGCCTCACAGTCCCCAAATGATGAGTTCATTTTCCTCTATATCATGCAGAATATTTCTATATACTTTTATGTATAATTTTTAAGGTTTACAATTGGGTAGATTATGGAAAAAACATGCTTATTGCATTTTCTGCTAGAGAAATTTCATTAACAAACTGTTAAATGTTACTAGAACAGTACAAAACATTTTCCTAGAAAAGTATAAAGACATTTATACGTATGTGTCTATATTCCAAATTTAATTTGCTCATAAAAATATAAATTGTTTCAAAATAAAATTATTTTAAATTTAAAAATAAATAAATTTAATTTGCTCATATGGTTTGATCCGTTCCTTCAGAGAAAGTTCACAATTTAAATACAACCAGGGATGGGAATTTTTAAAAATCTTAGCTTTTGGCTCATAGATCCCACCTTGTTTTGTTAAATGAAACATAAATTCATGCTATTTCTTGGAAGTTATATTTTTCATGCTCTTTGGACACTGTGGTTGTTATTATTCTTTTGTTGCCTGAATTACCATCACTGTTGGTCATCTCAAAATTTCTGTTGCTTGTTCAACTATAGCTTCCAATCTTATTTTTACCTTGACCCCACAGTTGAAAAAGTATTAAATCTCTCAATTGAATATTAGCATTGAATCAGCATAAGAAATTTCTGTTACTGAGATTTCATTCACCTCATATCTGAAATTAATCTACCTTTCTAAAAGAATTAAGAGAGCTCTCCCAGGTAACAACTGAATGACATACTAGATATTCAGAGTAAATTGTATGTGTTTTCTAAGTTCTATAAAGATACTTATTTGTAAAAAATTATTTTTCCTCCAGATAGACATTTTTACCTTTAAACAGAGAACACCTCTGACAGCTCTGTGTGTACAGAGTTTCTAACATAATCAGTGTATTTTGAAGTAGAGTGCAAACAATAAATTTCACAACACACACACACTTGGTTGACATTAATCACATGTTAACTAAATTGTGTATTCTTCTAATTTTAACATGCTGAAAAGAAAAAGGAAATTTTATTAATGAAATGTGAATGGTCACCCAAGAGATTATGTTAAATGAACTGAACTAGAATGAATTGAATGACTTATAACAGAGACATCAAATCACAAAATGTAGAATTTGAAAACGTTAGGAATTGCCTAAAGAAGCAAATGAAACTAATATACCTTAGTATCTAGAGTCACATATTATCTTTTCTGAATGTTTCAATAAGAAAAGCTAAGATGAATACATCAATTGATACAAAGTAAGAAAGTTATGTTTTCTGTTTTATATATTGAATAAATGTTAGCTGGGGGCTGGCCTGATAGCTTAGCAGGCTAAAACGTCTGCTCAGGCAGAGGTCAGTGGCTGGGGTTCAATCCCCAGGCCTGCTGTGATGGGCCAGCCTGCATGGCCTCCTGAGACAGCAACTGAGACTGGGTGTGGTGGTGCGCACCTATAATCCCAGTGGTTGGGAGGCTGAAAATGGGAGATTCACAAGTCCAATCTATGTAGTGAGACACTGTAGACCCTGTCCCAAATACATTTGAAAAATATTAGCTGAATTTCAAAGAGTAATTAGAAAAAGAACTACAGATAAGAAGTATCAGCATATGAATTTTTAAGGTGTAAAATTAAAAAAATCTATAAGCCAAAGTACTGCCCTAAATAAATGTCTTTGGGCAGATGAGGCAGTCAAGAGGGAGTTCTAAAATTACCTCTTGGAAGAACATCAAAATAGTCCTTTTATTTATTTTACATATTTGAGTTTGATAATGTTTTTCTTTTGAATAGAAAACAGATCAGGTGATATTTACAGTTGGAATGACATTTAAATTTTCAGTTCAAGTAGATTATAAGTTATACTTCATATGAGTCAGTAACAGAATGCAATAAAATGGTTTAACAGTATTTTTTTTTTGTAGCCATAAGAAACCAGGGTATTAACTCTCATTGTGTATTCTATAAGACTCTACCCTAGCTATTAAATCTCTAGGAAAATCATTGAAGTTCAAATTTATGTGAAGAATTATCCCATAAAATTGGGGAGATATACAAACATATTCAGTCCTACTCCTACGTCAACCCATATTATGAATTAATTGTAATTCCATTAGAAGATTTACAATACAATTCAATATACCATTAAAGTCACATTTTTTTCCCTGTAGAGCAAATTCTGCTCTGATTTATGACCTAACAACTAATAGAACTTTAAAACACTATTGCGTGTCATACCGGATGTGAAACACACTGCATCAGACCTGGCTTCTTGTGCAGTGAATTTTTTACTGAATATGAAACCAGGTACATTTTCTCCTCACCTTGATATTTTATGTAAACAAGATTCATGATCTGGAGCTAACATGCAAACACACATTACTAATTCTTCAGAGTAGCTTTGAGTTAATTTCTCTTTAGAATCACATTTTATTGCAATAATATAATATCCTGCAGTAATTTTTATGTGAAATAGAAGCAACAAGAATGTTTATTTTATAGTTATAAAATTCAAGGAAAGGAAATTTACATTAAATTTCATAACCTTTCTGAGTTTAAGACTACAATTTATATAATAATTTAAATAATAGAAAATTAAATTAAAGTTTTGTGCATTTTCTTTTTTATTTTTTTCAATAATTTTATTGAGAGACAAATAGCAATGAGAGAGTTTCAAATCAAATTGGTAGGACAGTTTCAATAATTAGCACATTGCATACTGTCTTCCTAGTGGTTATTTGCTGTACAAGCTATTATTATCACAACTCTTTCTCTGTCAAGAAAATATGCCCTCTCTGTAAAGCCTTCACTGACCCTGCCTTTAGGCAAAACCCTTACCATCACTCCCATCACTGTACTGTATTTCACATACTTTGCATGAACTGGTAGTTTATTTCTTTCCTGTATTTTATGGAAGGGTCTACAGGGTGTTCAGGGTCTCACTACTAGATCAGATTTATAGTGATTCTCCTGTTTACAGCCTCCTAAGTGCTGGGATTACAGGTGCACACCATCTTGCCCACTCTCTATCACTGTCTCACTGTGCCCCGGGGGCGGGGCCTGAACAGCAGGCCTGGGGATTGAACCCCAGTCCCTGTGCCTGCTTGTGGGCACTTTAATCTGCTGAGGTATTTGGCTGGCCCTCTGTATGAGCTGTTAGTAATAATATGTTTTATGACAATTAGTGAAATATATACATACCTACACACACATACACATATTGGTGGTTCAAGCTATTTTAGCTCAGGATAGTATCTCATTGTTCTTCTGATTTAAGTACCTAACATGGTATCTGATATATGAAAAGAATAAGCAATTACTAAGTATTAAGTAATATTATTAAGAAAAAAACAAAAGTAAGGCACTGTTTAGAAATGTGCAATTTAAATATAAGTAATTATGAGCTCATATAGATAAATATGAACATGAGTAATATTACAAACCAGATTCTGACAAACATAGATAACTTTGACAAAATGCCATATAGTCTCTAAACTTTATGTTATGCTTTGAACGTTTATGTCCATTCAAAATTCAGATATTGAAATGTAGTTACTTATGCAATATTATTGAGACATGGATCTTTTAGAAGAGACGTAGGTCTCATGAATGGGATTGGGTGCTTTATAACAGGTACAAGGGTGCATATGCCCTCTAGCTTGTGAGGGCATCATGGTTGTCCCTTCTACCTTGTCTACCATGTATAGAAGCAGGAAGTCACTTCCCCTTACTGGACACAAGTTCTTCTGGTGCTTTGGTCTTTTATTGGTCAGCTTTACTGCAACTGTGACATGATGTTAGATAACTACAACTTCAAAGAGAGGTTGATTTTGGTTCATGGTTTCAGAGGATACAGTACATTGTTGAATAGCTCTGAAGGAGGAAAAAAGAAGAGCATGGTAAAACAAAGGTACTAGTTCATGAGGGTGAAGAAGCAAAGCAAAATCAATCTAGAAAGGAGCTAGAAGAAACCAGTTAGGCCTCTCAAGGCCATGATTCCACAGAGAAGCATCTTTTGCTAATACCCAGGTGGCTCCCAAGGCAGGCAAGTAGGTAGAATTGAGCATAACCATCATAATCTTGAACACTCTAGCCTCCAGACACATGAGAAATACACATCTAGAATTTATAAATTTCCCTTGTATAGTTCTGTTCTAAAATACAAAGATAATTTACAAATGAATTTAGGACAACCTGGCTACTCTCCATGTTCCTGCTCCAGAATTTATTTTCTCAAATAGATTTTCCTGTAGCTGCATTGAAAGTGAACAACTTAATGTCAGGAGCTTAATTGTGAATTGTTTCTAATGATGTTGACTGACTTCGTCGTTCTATCAACAAACTTCTATTGTTCAACTACAGACACATTCTTCTAGGCATTGTGAATAAGTGAGGGAATTTTAGGTTCATTCTTGTTTGCAAATAAGTCATTCTATTGAGAGAGATGTATTATACAGTATATATTTAATGTGTACTGTTAGAGTGGTGCTAACTAAAAGTCACAGAGAGAGAGGCAGCTCTCCTATGATTAAAATCTTGCAAGAAGACTTCTAGAAATAGTTCACAACTCAGAAGCTCACAATGGATTCCTCAGCAAATACCTGGTGCTGGAATGGGTGTTAAAGTTTATCTTGCAGTGGTATGTGGAAAGGTCAGCTATGTTTAAAGAATCAAAAGTGAATAAATCTATAAAATGAGTTTAGGCATAATTGTGATCAGATATTATAATCCAGAAAATAGGTTGTGAATTAAGAACTAATTAGATTTTTTTAAAACATAAACAGCCTATTTTTAAAAACTATTTCCAGTAAAATGCATGTGCTAGATAATCTTGATTGATCTTGACCAGATTCAGAGACTACTGGGGAGGTAGCAGTAGGCAAGTGCATTAGCCATATTAGTGAGTCAATCTGAACGTTCTGTTACTTGATTAGGTGAAGTCGGAGGAAGTAGATCCTAGGCCTGATCTCAGGATTGGTAGCCTGTATTTGGTCCCTGTCTCCCTAAGGCTTCCTCTGTCATCTGCTTCACAGATGCCATGAGGAAAAAGCAGCTTTCCTTGACCACATCCTTCTATTATGGACATCCAGGTACAGAAAAAACAATGTAGCCAGCTAAGTATGAACAAAACTTCTGAAACCACGAACCAAAGTGAAACTCCCATAACTTCAATTTTGGATGTAAGGCATTTTTTTTCTTGCAATGAGAAAGCTAACCAATACCAGATGTTTCTTTCTTCTTCATTCGGTACAAAAATATTCATTATCATGGACTCTTCTGTTGTACATATTTTTTAAAGAAAGACATGTGCTCTGTACTCTTTCTGTAATGAGTTCTTGTGACACAGATGATCTGGATACTGTTTTTCAAAGTTCTGCTGTCCAGAGTATTGAGTGCTGAACTTCACTGTCTCACTACTACTTTCATGACTTGGATGTCTAATGAGACACCACAATAGACCCAGAGCGCAGGCCCAGCAAGTGAGCCGACCGAGGACGTGGAATCCTGAACAGGCCCAGAGCGCAGGCCCAGCGAGTGAGTGAGATGGCCTTCCAGATCCTGAGTAGACCCAGAGCGCAGGCCCAGCGAGTGAGTGAGATGACCAGGGGGCCGCAGGATCCTGAATAGACCCAGAGCGCAGCCCCGGCGAGTGAGCCGACAGAGGCCACGGGATTCTGAACAGGCCCAGAGCACAGGCCCAGCGAGTGAGTGAGACGACCTGGGGCTGTGGGATCCTGAACAGACCTAGAGCGCAGGCCCAGCCAGTGAGTGAGATGACCCGGGGCCCGTGGATCCTCATTTGACCCAGGCTGCAGGCCCAGCATGGAACCCTTCAGCAGAACTCCCTGCAAAGAGGCTAGAGGCAAGACCCACCCAGCTGATTCAGGAGCAGATCATCTTGC
>NW_004524582.1:290993-291561 GCF_000260255.1 Octodon degus
TTACCTTTTCACTAGCTGCAACAGCATGTTCAAGATCTGAAACTTTGTCTTCACTTTCACTGAAAAGGTTTTGCAAGCTTGTGATTGAGATTTTAAGTTCCTCTGTATCTCTTTGCCTCTTCTTCATGCACTCCATTTCTTTCTTGTATTGCTCATTCAATGAATTCATCATTTTTTCAATGTCTATTTTTTTATCAATGTCTTCTTTAGAAGCAGTTATTAATTCTTTTACTGTAGAGTTTTTTCCAGATCGTGTGTCCTCCATATGTTTCTGCATTTGATTCATTACTTCAAATCCTATTAATTCAGATATTTGTTTTTATTCCTATCTGAGTTCCTCTATACCTTTCTGAAGTTGTTTCTTTATTTCAGACGTTATTGATTCATTGATTTAAGCTGTGTGATTCCCGATTTATCCTGTGGTAGTGTTCTCTGCACTTGTTATGGGTAGGCTTGGCTTCTGAGATTGCATTTTGCTCCTTCTTGTTGTTGTTTGTATAGCACTGTCCTCTGACCTTGAGGAATACTTCTGTAAAGACTCATTTTTATATTTTTAAAAATATTTTAT
>NW_004524582.1:291661-300870 GCF_000260255.1 Octodon degus
TTCTTAGTTCAATTGTTTTGAAACATTTAAATTTCCAAATATTGATGAATCTTAATTTTTGTTCTAAAAATTATACTGTATCTTTGATTTACAATTTATTTAAAAAGACATTGTAGGATATCTTCTCCTAGTATTAGAAACTTTAAAAAGTATATTTCCATTTTCTGTTGACTTAAAAAAAAAACAGGTTTGTACCTATGTTGTTTGCTTATTATTTCTTGCCTATATCTTGTAATATGAGAAACTACTTTGGCAATAACAATACACAATGTACTAACCATTGTTACTTTCCTAAAATCTTGTTTTGAGATTTTGTACCACTGTTTTTATTTTTTTTCTTGCTTTTTAATAAAAATAACTGATGTCAAAATAAAAAAAGAGACACCACAGTTCCGATGAAATTCACTCATCATAACTTGACCTTGAAAAAGTTAGAAAGTTTATGAATTTAATCTCATTTAAAATGGGATAAACTTGGATGTTAGGTGAACTATGATTAAGTTTGATTGATTCAATAATACTGACTTAAATAATTTTTGCCTCATTTATTTCCAATCCACTAGTACTCTTATAAGCTATACTAATGTATTGTTTATAATAAACTGCAGAAGAATCTTTCTCACATTTAATTCCATGTTCATTTCTATTTCCACTCTCAATTCCAATGAAAATCTCCATAATTTAAGAAATATAACTGTGGGAAGTATTGCATTCAATAACATTGCAAAAAGTTCCAGTGCACCTTATATGGAATTTGATACTTGTAAAAAGAGTCGCTATTCCAAAATCATTCATTATTCTCACATTTCTCAAAGAATTCTGTCGCTATGTATCTTATATCTTTCAAGTATGCAAGTGTGTGCACTTGTCTTCCCTCCATACACCCACACAAAATCTTCTACACTTTACAAGCTTCCAAACTTTCCATCTGTAAAGTCATTTTTATTTACTAAGGAGGCATAGATGAAATCTACTCCTATAATAAACAAAAAATTGACACACTGTCACTGAGTGAAACTTTTTAAAATCCCATGATTCCACCTTAAATTGAACTAGGAAGAAAGTATTGTAGAAAACGTTTCTTTTCATATTTTCACCACACTGCATAAACAAACACAGAAATATTGATGTTAGATATATTTCCTCACGGGAAAATTTTGTCTTACTTTGAAAGCACCTTGTACTATCTCAATTCTTAAAAATTTTAAGCAAAAATTGCAAAACAGAGGGTCAGGTTAACCTTACACATTTTAAAAATTGAAAGCACAAAACAAATATAAATTGTGTAGAATATTATGACAGAAAGAGATGTTATACAATAATATGAATTACCTACTATGCCAGAGGAAATAAGTTTTCAATCTTGCCTCAATCCTAACATATTCATTCTTTTAACATGTAAATTCAAGGCAAGAAAAGCAAGATTCGGCACAGTAAATCTTATGGAGAAGGGAAAAATTGAAGTCTAATGAAGACAATATATGATTTTGTAAATTTAGTGGCCGATATTGAGGTACTAGCTTAATGTGTAATAGTAATACCAATGGACTTAATTTTATTTACTTTTGTGTTATTCAGCTTAATTCCTGCACTGTCTCACTCTACCAAAGGAAAAAATTCAATCTAAGCCACTTTTGATTAATATTAAATACTACAGTAGAAAATTTTGCAATAAAGTGATATTAAACGAATGCTGCAATTGAAATTGCATATTTTCCCATTATTTAGAGTAAAAATATATTTAATATGTTCTTTTGACCTCCTCTCTACTCAGAGTTTCTCTCATAGGAATTGCTTATAGATCATACTAAAGGTGAAAATGTCTTTATCTAGGATCATATCTTACTTACACTCTTGTCTTTGTTGTTGTTTTCTTGAATGCATGTATAAAGTTTTAGAATTAAAGAAAGATCTATATCTATTCATTTAAAGGTAAATGTTAAAGATGTGCTTCCCCAAATCACAATTCTCACCCCTACATAGGCACAATAAATTAGTTTCCTTGTCCTATTCATAAAGAAATACTAAATGTAATAAGTTTATACATTTTTAAAGAAGAGAGAGGCACGTGTTCCACCTTCTCTAATCAAAAATGGAGGGAAAGAAAAAATGCAGTTTGGCTCCTCAGAAAATGATGAGATGGAAAAGCGCCTACAAGTTCACTTGAACATATTTGTGAAAATATAAATAAATCTACAAGTATTGGGGCTGGGGAGATGACTCAGTGGAATAAGTACTTCCCTAGCAAGCACAAGGGTCTGAGTTCAATCCCTGGTTCCGCAAACAAAAACAAAAAAAATCTACAATTATTAGTCATTTGCTCATGGCTTGGGCAAAATACCTGACACCCACAAGATAGAAGAGAAGAGATCATTTTTTTAACCCATTATTTTATTTTAGGAGTTCAGTCCATGAATTTCTTGCTCCAATTAGATACAGCATGGCAGAAGGGCTTGGAGAGGAAAAAGTAAAACCATATTAGGTATGAAGGGAAGAAAGAAAGAAAGAAAGAAAGAAAGAAAGAAAGAAAGAAAGAAAGAAAGAAAGAAAGAAAGAAAGAAAAGAGAGAGAGAGAGAGTGAACGACTACAACTTGCCAGGTTAAATTTCCATTACTGACCCTTGTCACCAGCCTCCATTTCCTAACATGCAGCTATAGACTCATCAGTGATTCAACCCACTGAGGAGTGTAGTATCTCCCCTTCCAATCAACTTTTAAACTCATAAGATATTTGGAAGAAACATTAAATCTAAACCATAAGACTACAGAATGAGTAATCTCAGTGACGAGTACTCTTAAAATTATTTATTTCTAAACTGCAAGGATTCATCAAAGGGCTTCAGAGTTGTTAGTTTCCTTTGAGTTCCATCTATAGAGTTGTAAATTATTTTCATGGATCCAAACTTCCAGATCCATACCATTTCCATACATTTCATAATAATATATGTACCCACCAACTGAATCCGTATGTTTTTCTACTCAATGGCTATCTCTGATCTTGATGCCAGTTGAACTAATAGCCAGTTGAATACAAGTACAAGAAAATTCGGGAAAACCAGAGATGATTTCCAGTCATACAATGAAAGGAAATCATCTTATGTATGAAAGGAAATCATCTTCTTTTCTTTCTTTTTCTAAAAGAGCATGGGGAATACTTTTTTAAAAAATATTTTATTGAGAAACAAACAGCAATGAGACATCCTCACAACTGACTACTAGTACACCCTAAATAATCAATACATTGCACACTGCAGTCTTAGTGGCTATTCATTCTACAAGATGCATCCTGTCTCAAACACTACCAGAATGAACCTCTCTATTCACTGAATTAAGAGAATGGAGCTGCCCATCTATCCCAACTATCCTGAGTACACAGATACAAAATGGTCATTCATCTGCACCCCAATTCCTTGATTAGTTTTGTCAGAGATGGGCACTCCACAACCATTTAAATACTGTAGGTGCATAAATTCAGTAAAATATCTAAATATAGTCCAATAATACATAATAGTAGTGGGCCCTCCATAAGACTGTCAATGTCCAAAGTCATTGACCTTAGCATTTTACAACTCATCATATTTGTATGGCTTTACTTTTATATACTTCATTTTTATACTTTTCTGCTGGATGGCCAAGACGAAGGAAGAACGAGACCTAAATAACAAGCAATGTAACCTCTATATCTGATAAGGTCAGTCAAATTGCCACAGAATTCAACCTGAAAACTTGTACCTCAGTTTGCAGATTCCTTGTCAGCATCAGCTATATGGATGAGCCACGGTCACCACCCAATCAATTTGCTCTCTGTGAAACCCTGAGAGAATGCCCTGTCTCCAAGCAACTATATTTAGTCATCTAGACTCTATATCATTGATCACTTTCCTCTATGACCCCAAACTCTCCCCGATCAGAAAATCCGGGACACAACTGAGCCACAGGATGCCACAGTACAGGTTCTTCCATTTCCTGAGTCCCCACTGACTCAAAAGGCCAGGGCCAAAATGTTAGCTGTCCTTGCAGCCCTTCTCCCTCCCCAATCCTTGGACTGCAAACCTAAGTCATCAGTCCTCCAGAAGAGAAGCTTAATGATATTTTTACCCTCCCATATAGGCAGTTGAGCACAACCTCACTATCTGTTCGAATATTAAACATCTTAGATGTAACAAGGAACAGGTATTTTCCATCAAGTATTGATATGTTAAACTTCGAGTCCCTCCAGAATATGAAGAAAAAAGAATAAAAAGATAAAAAAATATTTTAAAAATAAGAATAAGCATTTACATGTTTTTACACAGAAATTTAGAAATCTAACAATATACAGCCTTGTAGCAGAACAGTCCTGTAATCTTTTTTTGGTCTCATGTTTTCATTTCTTGCTCTCTTTTTTTTAAACAAATTTTACTTGATGGACAATATGACCGTAATTGGTGTGTCATAACAAGCAATATGTAATTAAAAGACCAGAATGACAGGCATTCCAAGCATGACCCTACAATAACACATTGCTTTCTTCAGTGCAGTTGCTACATTCACAGGTATCAGCATATATACTCAGGTTGAGAAACCTACCAATTAAATGCTGTTTTCAAAAACATGCTGAAGATTCTCAGGACCATTGCCTTACCAATCTTGTGCATAAAAATGTATGACTTTGCCCCTGTCAAGTTTTCTAGCTTTACACCTTGTACTCTCTTCCTTAACTAACCCTCAAGTTCTCACTTTACCTTTAATTGTGTTATGCCTTTCTATTTTTATTTCTCCTTTGAGTTCTTATACTCAGGAGACTATATGATATTTACACATGTTGGTCTGGTTTACATCACTTGTGAGTATACTTTCAAGTGGCATCCACTTATATATAAAGGTTTCGAGTTTATCATTCTTTATAACTGAGTAGTACTCCATTGTATCATAATACCACATGTTTTTCTTCCATTCTTCAGATGATGAGCATATTGATTGTTTCCAAGATTTGTCTATCACAAAGTGTGAAGCTATAAACATAAGTACACATATACCACTATTATATGATGCTTTCAGTTCCTCTGGGAAAATTCCCAGTAGAGGCTTAGCTGGTTTTAATGGGATTTCTAGTCTTAGTTATTTCAGGAGTCTCCACACTGATTTCCATAGTGATTGAACCAGTCTACAATCCCACCAGTAGTGGAGAAAGGTTCCTTTTTGCCCACAGTCCCTCCAACATTGGTTGTTGGTGATATCTTTACAATAGCCATTCTTTCTGGGGTGAAATGGTATCTCAGTGTTGCTTTAATTTGCATTTCATGGATGGCTAGTGATGTGGAGCATTTCTTCATATATTTATTCCCTTTAATTTCGTCCTCTGAGAAGTGTGTATTCATCTCGGATGCTCATTTCTGGATTGGGTCTTTAAATTTAGGGACCCTAATGTTTTTTAGCTCTTTATAAATTTGAGAGAGTAGACCTTTGTCTGAGTGCTTATTAGTCAAAGTTTTTTCGAAATTTGTGGGTTATCTTTTCATTTTGTTGATAATTTCTTTTGATGTGCAAAAACTGCTCAATAAGAGGAGGTCCTAGTTGTTAATTCTTTCAACTGTTGCCCGAGCAATTTGATTTTTGTTCATGAACTCTTTGCTTACCACGATGTCCTCAAAAGTTCTTCCTACTTTCTATTCAGGAGATTTAGTGTTTCTGTTCCTACACGTAGAACTTTAGTCCATTTTGACTTTAGCTTACTACAGGGTGATAGACCTGGGTCAAGTTTTAGTTTTTGGCATGTAGAGAGCCAGTTTTTTCCAGCACCATTTGTTAAAGAGGCTATTGTTATTCCAATAAGCATGTTTGGAAACTTTGTTGAACGTAAGGTGGCTGAGTGTGTTTGTAGAGGCTTCTGTGTCTTCTAATCTGATCCACAGGTCTATTTTGTTGCCAGTGCCATGCTGACTTTATCATAGTACCTTTGCAGTATAATTTCAAGTTAGGAATTGTAATGCCTCCTGCCTTGTCTTTGTTGCTCAGGATAGCCTTTGCTATTCTAGGTCTTTTCTGGTTCCAATACATTTTAAGAATGATTTCTCTAGGTCTGTGAGGTATGTTGGTGGTAGTTTGCTACGAATTGCATTAAATCTGTACAGGAATTTGGGAGTATGGCCATCTTCACAATGTTGGTTCTTCCTATCCAAGAGCAGGGAATATCTTTCCATTTTCTGAAATCCTCTATGATCTTTTTCAGAGTACAGTAATTTTCTTGGAAAGTCCATTGATTTCCTTAGTTAGATTAATACCAAGATATTTCATTTTCCTTGGTGCTATTATAAAAGGTATTATTTCTCAATTGCTCCCTCAGTGTGTTTGTTATCTGTGTAGAGAAATACTATTGACTTTTGGGTATTGACTTTGTATCCTGCTATGCTACTAAATTTGTGTATCAATTCTAGCAGTTTCTTGGTGGAGTTTTTTGGGTCTTCCAAGTAAAGTATCTTATCATCTGCAAATAAGGATAATTTAACTTCTTCTTTACCTATTCTTATTCTTTTCATGTTTCTTTCTTGTCTACTGGCTCTAGCTAGTTATTCCAGAACTATATTGAATAGGAGTGGTGACAGAGGATATCCTTGTCTTATACCAGATCTAAGACTAAAAGAATTCAATTTTTTGCCATTTAGAATTATGTTAGCCATTGGGTTGTCATAGATTATTTTTATCAGATTGCAGTAGAAGCCATGTATTCCAATTCTCTGTAGGACTTTGAACATGAATATGTGTTGGACTTTGTCAAAAGCCTTTTTTGAATCAATTTTTATGATCATGTGGTTTTTAGATTTTTCTCTATTGATGTAATGTATTACATTTATAGATTTTCATGTATTGAACCATCCTTGCATCCCTGGGATGAATCCTACCTGGTCAGAGTGTATAATCTTTTTGATGGTTTTCTGTATTCTATTTGCTAGGATTTTATTCAGGATTTTTGCATCTATGTTCATGAGGGAGATTGGCCTGTAGTTCTCTTTTTTTTTTTTTTTTTCATCTTTCCCTGGTTTTGGTATCAGTATAATACTTGCCTCCAGGAACGGCTTTGGAAGGATTGCTTCCTTTTCAATTTCACTGAAGAGTTTGAGGAGTATAGGGATGATATCTTCCATAAATTTATTGCAGAATTCAGGTGTAAATTCATCAGGACCTGGACTTTTCTTTGTCAGCAGGCTTTTTAATACATTTAATATTTCATTGGCTGCTATTGGCTCATTGAGAGTGGTTATATCTTGTCAATTCAGTTGTGGTAATTTGTGCCTTTCTAGGAACCTGTCCATTCCTTCTGTGTCTTCTATTCTATGAGAGTAAAGATTCTCAAAGTAGCTATGGATAATCTGGATTTCTACTAGGTCTATGGTAATTTCACACTATTCATTCCATATTACATGTATTTGAATTTTTTCTTTCCTCTTTTTGATGAGATTAGCTAGGGAATTTTCAATTTTATTTAATCTTTCAAAGAACCAGCATTTTGATTCTTTAATTCTTTGAACTGTTTACTTCATCTCAATTGAATTAATTTCTGCTCTAATCTTTATGATTTCTTCAAATCTTTAGGCTTTGGGTTTGGTTTGTTCTTCCTTTTCTAGATGTTGGTTGTGCAACATTAGGGTGTTTATTTGTTCGCATTCTGTTTTCCTAATGTGTGAGTTCACAGCTATAAATTTTCGTCTACTGACTGTTTTCATCACATCCCATAAGTTCCGATATGTTGTGCTTGAATTTTCTTTGAATTGTAGATGTTGTTAAATTTCTTATTTAATTTCATCTGTGATCCATAGGTTGCTGACTAGAGTGTTGTTTAATTTTCATGTATTGTGGGCTTTTTCTGGTTTCTTTTCTTATTTATTTCCAGTTTCATTGCACTGTGGTCAAATAATATGCATGGGATAATTTCTGTTTTCTTACATATACTTAAGCATGAACTATGGTCTAGTATGTGGTCTATTTTAGAAAATGACCCATGTGAAGCTGAAAAAAAAAGTGTATTCAGCTGTGTTTGGGTGGAACACTCTGTATATGTCCACTAAGTCCATTTGTTCCAAGCTCTTGTTCAGTTCTGCTACTTGTTTGCTAATTTTTTATCTGCTTGACCTGTCTCTTTGGGATAAAGGGTTGTTAAGTCTCCTGTTAAGATTTTGGTATTGGATATTAGATTTTTCATCTTCATTAAGATTTGTCTCATATCATTGGGTGCTCCTGTGTTTGGTGCATGCATATTCATGAATGTTAACTCTTCCTCTTGAATTTTTCCACTAACCAATATATAGTGGTGTTCTTTACTTCGTTTGTTCATTCTTGATTTGAAGTTGAGGCTGTCTGAGAACACGATTGCTACCCCTTCTTTTTTTCTGAGGTTCTGGGGTGTGTAGTATTTTTTTTCCATCTTTTGACTTTCAGCCTATGAATTTCTTTTTGAGTTAAATGTGTTTCTTGTATACAGAATATTGTTGGATTTTGTTTCCTAATCTACTGTGCCAGTCTGTTTCTTTTACTTGGTGAATTAAGTCCATTTACATTGATGGTTAGAATTGAGACGTATTGACTTATGATCGACATGTTATTTACCTGATGTTGTTTACTCCTTTTTCCTTTTTCTCCTTTGCTTTGTTTGCCCTATTTAGTGGTTTCCTTCTTTTCTCCTTCGTGGTGTTCTGATCATTTTAGGCAATCTCTAGAACATCTTTCAGGAGCTTGTATAGGATTGGCTTTGTCATCATGAAATTCTTTCTTTGTTCTTTGTCATGGAAGTATTTCACTTCTCCATCAAACTTGAAAGAGAGTTTTGCATGGTATAGTAGTCTGGGCAGGAATTTGTTTTCATAGAGGACTTGAAGTACTTTGCTCTGTGCTTTTCTTGCCATCATTGTTTGTGACAGAAGTCTGCCATAATTCTGAGAGGTTTTCCTTTGAATGTGATCTGCTTCTTTTCTCTAGTGGCTTTTAGCATATTATTGCTGCATTGGATTTCTGCATTCTTGACTATTACATTTCTCAGTGTGTTTTTAATTGGATTGAAGTTATTTGGCATTCTGTATGCTTACCTGAATTTCAGATTGTTTCCTCATATTTGGGAAATTTTCTGCTATGACTTCTGCCATATTTTGTTATTATCATTTGTATTGACTCCTTTTTGACTGATGCCTATTAATCTCACATTGTTCATCTTTGCATCTTGCAGGTGATGAATTATT
>NW_004524582.1:304941-312298 GCF_000260255.1 Octodon degus
TATATATATATAGTGAAGTAATTATCACAGTCATACAAATTAATAGTGTTGTAGGAAGCTAAATTAGATAGAAATATTATAGGCAGTCAGACAGGGCTAAGCTCCCAAGGAGACAATATGGAAGACAAGTTGACTCTGCCACTTTGGAAGAGTCACTTCCACTATGGGCTAGACCTCAAGACAAATGAGTAAACAAATAAGACACATATTTCCCTAGGCATAGCCATCAGGGATTGACATTCTTTTTTCTTTTTCTTTTATAAATTTTAATTTTATTGAGAAACAAATAGCAATGAGACAGTTTCAAAACCAAGTAGTAGGAATGTTTCAGTAATTAAAACATTGCATATTGTGATCTTCGTAATGGTGACTCATAGTACAAGATGCAGATATGATATACTGTCCAAACACTATTAGTACAAATCTTTCTTCTCATTGAATTAAGAGAAAGTAGCTGTATATCTATCCTAACTATTTTGTATGTACTTATACTAGTCATTCATTTATGTCCCCTTTTTTGTTCAGCTTTATCAGAAATGGGCATTCCATCATCATGTAAATATTATAGGTGCATGAATTCAGCCAAACAATCCAATGTAGTCCAGTAGTCCATAATAGCAGTGGGTTATCTGTAGGACTTGCAATGTTAGAAGTTGTTGACTTCAGTCTTTTACAGTTCAGCATATCAATATGGCTTGATCTTTTGTACCTTGTTTTCATACTTTTCTGCTGGATAATTTAGGCAAGATAAAGCAAGACCTATGTAAGAAGAAATGTAACTTTTCCCTGCCCTAAAAAAGGGTAATAAATGAAAATAAGAGACAATTTTAAAAATCATAGGACTGTAATGCTGCAATGCTGTAAATGATTTGATTTCTAAAATTCTGTGTAAAAATATGTAATTATCTATTCATATTATTTTAAAATATTTTTTAAATTTTTTTCTCCACATTCTGTAGGGATTTAAAGTTTAACATAGGAATATTTGACAGAAAATACCCGTTCCATGCTATGTCTAAGATGTTTGTTATTGAGACAGATATTGAAGTCAAGCTCAACAGCCTATGCTATGGGGAAATAATATTGTTAAGCTTCTCTTCTTGAAGGTTAACAACTCAAGTTTGCAGACCAAAAACTAGAGAAAAAGAAGGGCTGCAAGGACAGTCAACATTTTGGACCTAGCCATTCAAGGTCAGTGAGGACTCAGGTCATAAGAGAACCTGTACTGTAACATCCTGTAACTCAGTGATGTCCCAAATTTTCTGATCAAGAAGATTATGGGGCTATAGAGGAAAGTGATTGAAGATGTAGAATGTGCCTAAGGATAGTCATATGGAGAGAAAACATTCTCTCAGGCTTTCATATAGAGCAAATTGGTAAAGCAATCCCTGTAACTCATCAACATGGCTGACATTGACAACGGATCAACAAACTGGGGTACAGGGTTTCTGGGTAAATCCTGAGAGGATTAGACATTATAAATAGGTATCAATCACCTTGAAAGAGCCAGAAAGCATCACTCACCCAATCTCAACAGAAAGAGCCATTGTTCCCTATTCATGCCCCCCTTGCTATGTGACTCACTCCCTCATTTGACTCAGATTTAATCAATTTTACCTGAGCAATGGTGCTTATAATCTCATTAGTTGACCATAGTTTTGTCCCACCTTATGCTCACCTAAGTGGGCATGTTCTCCACCTTACACCTGCCTCACCACATGGTTTTACTGTATAAAAATCCCTGTAAGAGACTCTTGCTGGGGCATCCCACACAGGTACTCCTTCTGTTTCTCTCTTGAACAGAAACTTTTTTCTCCCAATGAGTGCTGTCCTCTTAATCTCCATTTGTTCCTAAAATTCATTCTTAAGTTTTATAGAACATAAACTTGTCCTGTATAAGTTTTGGGTTGGGAGTTTCATTCCCCCATATCAGTAGTCTCAATATGTCATGTAATTGCCTTCCATTCTGTGGTAAAAAAATAATCTAAAGCCTACTTTCCTGAAAAATCGCCACTATGCAGTTCAGTATTATTAATTGTAATCTTTGTTTTACATTAGATTTTTATATTGAATAAACCCACATTTCTTTAATTTTACAATCATTATCTTACATATTGGCATTTTTCCCTTCCTCATCCAACCTCTACCATTGAGCTCCTTTTGTAGTCAATCTTTTCATATCCCACATAGATGCAGTTTTTATATGTCTGCTTACTTCACATATAACTTCTCTTTATTTCATTATTCCAAGTAGCAGGATCATATACAATATGTATAGATATGAATATAGATAGATTAGATATAGATATACAGAGAGATACAGATATAGTTATAGATATAGATTAGATATAGATATAGTTATAGATTAGATATAGATATACAGAGAGATATAGATATAGTTATAGATATAGATTAGATATATATACAAAGAGATATAGATACAGATATAGATTAGATACAGATTAGATATAGATATATAGAGAGAGATGGAGAAGGGAGAGAGAGAAACAGAGACAGAGACAGAGACAGAGACAGAGAGACAGAGAGAGAGAGAGAGAAATATAAAGCTGTGGATTAACGAATGGCTAAATTCTAATACCCATATCAACTAAATCAGTGTGGTTCTGGAGTGGAAGGCCCAGCTGAGGATTGTTGCTAACAGTCTAACAAGAGAACTGTAGAGGAGCACAACATACTGATGATTTTCCTGAACAAGCTTGTCACCATAACTTTCCTGTTATGAACTAAACTGCCCTTGTTATTGGAGATCAGGCTTTACTATCCCTAAAGATGACTGGAGTTCTCTTTGGTGAGCTCTGGTCTTTAACTTGAGCATCATTTCCTGGCTCCAGATAGATTTCTCACCCTTCGGACACATATCCTACAACCATTGGCACAGACTTTCTTGCTTGCACCACTTGACTTTCTCAGTGAAGATCCTTGATACAGACTTGCATGAGACATTGATGTGGGCTCTAGACCTCCAGCTGGACTCAGGGAAGACATTGCCATGAGATCCAGGTCCCCTGATGGACTCTCTGGGTCTCTAGTGTATGGAAAGTTCTCTCTCATTCATCTGTGGACAGACTGAGGTTATTTCTATATCTCACTATTTTATATGTTTTCATTATCAATAAAAGACCAAAAAGAGTTTTATGATGTTTTGTGTGTAGATGCATACCCAAAGACATTTCCAAAAGACTTTCCTTTCATGGTTCTGTGATTATTACAAACATGTGGTTCAAATGGTCTAATTTTCTGAACAAGAGAAGTAGCATGCCTCTATAATTTTCTGTTCACAAAGCAACTGTTAGTGCAAAGGAATACATGAATCACATATGAAAACAACCCAATTGTGAATTATCATATTTTAATGATCTCTAATGAAAGCAAATTTATTTTATGTTATTCTTAATTAAACCAAATTTAAAGTGAATTCAATCACAGCAGAGAACTTCTTCATATATCCTTCATTTGAATCTATCATTCCTGAGGCTAAACCTGAATGACTGCCCCTTCCGCTTGGAATAACACAACAGGTTACCTGCCTTACACCTGCTCTTAAATGTGAATATCTTTCCCATGCATAGATGCATGAAGTACATTTCATAGCCTTACTATATGCCAAAGTTCTTAAGATTTATACTATTCTGACTCTGATACTTCTCATTTTGTTAACTAGATTTTCTTGAAGTTCCAAGCTTGAGCTCTTGCCTGGTTTTTGATTGTGTTTTGCTCTTGCTTGTGTATTATTCTTCCATTTGAACAGCATGTTCATGTTTCTCTATCCTTCACCAGAAACTGGAAAGAAAGAATCTAGACATGCCAGTACCATATACTGTTTCACTTGGATCAAAGAGATTAAAAAAAAAAAAACATACCCATTCTACTTCAACACAGAAATTGTGAAAGCTGTCTTTTGCATTTTCAATGACTCACAAGAATTGATGGCAATGAAACCATCACACAGGAAGAATTAAATGTAAGAAGTGCTGTTGCCCAAATATTCATGAACAGTTTCAGCTTTGCTGGAATAACACAAAGACTAACACAAGAATAACACTGGAAAATTATTCCGAAAAGAAGTTGATGTGCTTGAGAGCCTATACTCAAATTATTTGAATAGTAGTCTTTCAGACAACTGTTATTATTTTGTTCTTCTTATCCAATACCAAAAATAACAGAGTGAGTCTTCAATCCAGCCAGATGCAGTTGGTGGCACCCTCAGTACTGCAAGCAATTGCTACTTGAATCTAGGGCAGTGTCAGCAAGTTGTTCACAAATCAAGGAAAGCACGAAGGACCATTTATAAAGGAAATTCCATTACATTTTGCAGATGAAGTAAATAAGATGTAGTCTGGTCAAACAGTAAGGTTCCTGGTGCATGTGTAAACACAGGTCAAAACTTTTAGGGGAGCCCCCGTGACAAATTACTGCACCCATTATCCTTACCACCCTGTAACAGTTACAAAATGCATTCATGACCCCAGTAGTGATGCTTTCAAGTCTTGCTATTGATTAATCATGTTCCTCTCTAACATTTCTTGCCTCTAATTTTTGTTTCTCAGGGTTTTGTCTCAAGCAAGGAGCTTCCGTATCACCAGCAAAACAATTAGAGATGCAGAATCTGTCTCCACTCCAGACCTACTGAATCAGAATCTGCATTTTTGAACAAGATTCCAAGGTAAACTCAGAGACCAGAAACACAAAACAATTATCCAGATTGCCTTCTTCAGCATGTCATCCTGCCTTGGTCCTCACATTCTCACATCCACCACATTCTGTGATGGATGCTAATTGGTGGTAAACTTTCTACACTCAGTTGGACTAAACTAGTATGGTACTGGGTGTGGAAGGCCCACATGAGAACTATTGCCAGTGGCATGAGGCAGAACTAGAGAAGATGTTGGGAGGCTTTTAGGGAAGCTGTTGGGTGCTTTCAGAGGTATAAGGAGCCTTGGAGGACCTTGTCACACTGGCTTTCCAGATGAATTTGGCTGTTTTTGTCAGAGGAGGAGCTTGGGACATCACTGTCATTTAGGATGGCTATGGTTCACTTTGGGGGAGCTGTGGTCCTCCTTTTGAACATCACTTTCTGTCTCCAGAAGGGAAGATGATGCACAGCTCAGTCTCTTAGAGAATCTTGTTGTATTCAATTTCTTGATGGGAACTTGGCTTTCCTCATCACTGGAGGAGCTCAGGACATCATTGTTGCTGCAGATTGCTGTGGTACTTTTCGGGGGAGCTTTGCTGCTTCACTTGAGCATTGCTTTTTTGGCTCCAATACAGATGCCTCAGCCTGTTAGCACAGATCCTTCATCCTGCTGGCACAGACATTTTAGCTTCTACCACTAACCTTTGGGCCTTCTCAATGTAGATCCACAAAGCAGGCTTGCATGAGACGTTGTCATGGGTGCTAGGCCTCCAGTTGGACTTGTGGGAGGCATTTTTATGAGCTCTAAGTCTTCAGCTGAACACACAGCAGGACATTATTGTGAGATCCAGGCCCTCAGATTTATTCTTTGGTTTTTAGTATGTGAACAGATTTCCTATACTCTTGATATATAATTCTTCAATTGATTCATTACAAAATAATCTTATAAAATATTTGTCCTGTATTGTATTATTCCCTTGAAAAATGAAAGCTATGACACATTCCCATGTGTCTTGTTCAACACTCTGCTTTCAACTTGGCCCAACTACTTGCTTTCTTCTCATTCTCCAAGTCCTGTGCTTACTTGATATTGGCATTCATTCTAATTTTCCTTCTATCCTCTCATTAGGGAAAAAATTATAAGATACAATGGAAGGGGGTTGGGGAGATAACTAGGGGTCTAAGTGCCTTCCTGGAAAATGCAAGGATCATGGTTTGATTTCCAGGAATACATGCTGTGCTAGCCCTGGCACTGAGGTGGCCACCAAAACCAGGAGTGGTGGTGCATGCCTGTAATCCCAGCACTGGGGAGGCTGAGATAGGAGGATCACTATGAGTCTAACAGGCACAGAGAAACCATGTACCAAATAAATAAAAGACTTTGTAAAAGTATTATACCCAAAATTAAATGTTCACACTTCAAATGAAGCTAAATATCTACTCCTTATATCACAGCTATAAAAATTCTGATAATAAATAAATATTCTCCTAATTAACATAGGTGATTACTCTTGAGATAGATTTATGAATATATCCTGATAATTTCTTCTTTTTGATGTTACAATTTTTAACTTACCTATCTTAATTTTGCTGCTTTAAGAGCAGAACATAAAAAAATCATTAAAATAAAAAAATCATCTTTGTTTTCTTTTTTCAAACTTTATCTTTTTATTAATTTTATTGAGAAAGAAGTAGCAATGAGACTTTCAAAACAGGCTAGTATGATAGTTACAATAATTAATGCATTATGTATTGTTGTCTTTGTAGTAGCTATTCATAGTACAAGATGCAGACATGATATCTTGTCTAAACACTATTAGCTCAAAACTTTTTTCTCATTGAACTGAGGAAGCAGCTATATATCTATGTTAACTATTTTTTATACACACACACACATTTTTTTCACTACAAAATAGTCCTTCACTTATATACCCCTTTTCTGTTTACTTTTGTCAGCGATGTATATTCTATTGCCATTCATATATTGTAGGTGCATGAATTCAGCAAAGTAATCCACTATAGTCCAGTAGTCTATAATAGTTGTGGGTTATCCACCTGACTGGCAATGTCAAAGTTGTTGACATAAGAATTTTACAGCTCAACATATTAATATGACTTTACCCTTTATACCTCATTTTTATACTTTTCTGCTAGATGGTTAAGATCAAGATAAAGCAAGACTTATATAACAAAAAATATAACTTTTGTATCTGACAACTTCAGTCGGATAACCTCAGAATTTACCCTGAAATCCTGTACAGCAGTTTGTAGATCTTTTGTCAGTGTCAGCCATGTGGACAAGTCATGGCCATTGCTTGACCAATTTGCTCTCTGTGAAAGCCTGAGAAAATATTTTCTCTCCATGTGACTCTCCATAGGCACACTCTACATCATCTACTACTTTCTTTTGTGGTCCCATAAGAAATTCTAGAAGCTAATAAATTCATGAAAAAAATACTCCACTTCACTAGCTATCCATTAAATGCAAATTAAAACAACACTGAGATACCATCTTACCCCAGAAAGAATGGATATCATAAAGAAATCACCCAACAACAAATGTTGGAGAGGCTGGGGGAAAAAGGAACCCTTCTCCACTGCTGTTGGGAGTGTAGAATGGTGCAACCGTTATGAAAATCAGTATGGAGACTCCTTAGAAAAGTTGGTCTGGAAATCCCCTTTAAACCAGCTATTCCTCTACTG
>NW_004524582.1:313514-325377 GCF_000260255.1 Octodon degus
CAATGGCCATGACTCATCCACATGGCTGACACTGACAAAGGTTCTACAATCTGAGGTACAGGATCTCAGGATAAATCATGAGAGGATTTCACTGACCTTATCAGACCCAAAAGCTACAACTCTTGTTGCATAGGTCCTGCTTTACCTTGGTCTTCACCATCCAGTAGAAAAGTATAAAACCTAAATATAAGAAGTAAAGCCATGCTGTTGTGTTGAGCTGTGGGGAACACAGGTCAACAATTTCTGACACTGCCAGTGAAGTGGAAGACGCAATACTATTATAGGCTACTGGCCTCTTTTAGAATATTTTGCTGAGTTTACACACACTTATAATATTCAAATAACGGAACTTAACAAAAAAAGGTATACAGATGAATGTCCATTTTGTATCTGTGTATTCAACGTGGTTAGAATAGATATATAGTTACATTCTCTTAATGAATAGAATGATTTGTTCTAATTGTGTTTGTAAATAGGATATCAAGTCCGCTTCTTGTTCAGCAATTAACCACTAAGAAGATTGTATGCAGTGTGTTAATTATAGAAACTGTCCTACCGATTTGATTTGAATCTGTCTCATTGCTATTTGTTTATCAATAAAATTATGGCAAAAAATAAAATATAAATAAAAGCTATAAAAAAAAAGCTGTGGACAAGAATGCTGCTGGAGCTGGCAAGGTCGCCAGTCTGCCCAAAAAAGCTCAGAAATCTAGATGAATAGTACCCTGACACCTGACTCCCCAGTCTTAATTAGTCGTAGTAGACTGAGAACTGTTTCTCCCAACTAGCCATTTAGGTTTAATAGTGAAAGACTGGTTAATGATAACAATGCACTGTAAAACCTTCAGAAGGAAAGGAGGATGTTTTGTGGACCATTTTTGTATGTGTGGCAGTTTTTAAGTTATTAATTTTTAAGATCAATACTTTTTAATTGAAGCAACTTGACCAAAAATCTCTCACAGAATTTTGAGACCTATTAAAACAAAGTATAATGAGAAAAAATAATTTAAAATATATTTTAAAATCATTTGAATCAACATAAAAGAAATGAAATAATATGTAGTTGACCAAAGTAGAAAATTGGACAAAAATTGATATTATTATTGCTTATTAAGTTATTCCCTTTTAGACTCAAAGAATATTTTCTATTTAAAAGCTTGGAAATATTGAAACCAGTATTTCTTTGTCTGAGAAAGATCCTATCATTTGGTAGAAATATATTGACACAACCACGACCTCTCTATGACCAGCACTTATGGCTATGCTCATTGATACTGTCATCAAATGGCTTGAATAAGGCATGAAGCACTGGGGGATAGGAACTATTCATTTAAATACTGACTTAAGAGTACTTGAAAGTTTGAATTTGCATTTTCTCATTTGGATAGGTAGTTAATCACACTCACCTCTCTAGGCTATTGCATAAATGGGTAATAGTAGAGGCATTCAAAAACTCAGGAATCATATTAACACAAAATGAAGGAAGTCCATTATGTTATAAACTCTGAGTGTGTCTAAATTGTTTTATGACTTTTGAGTTTAACAATATGTGACTGTATTTTTAGTGAATAAATAAGAGGGTAGGATTTAGAGATTGTATCACTGCTTTATCTTCATTTATAAAGAACTCCTAACATATGAATATAATGGACTATTTCAAATCACCTGCACTTTTCTGAAATGAATTCTGTTGAAAGTTTGATTACAATTGCATCAAATAACTCAATGTAACAGTAACTATTTATCTTAATTTTCTATATAATAAATATAAAACAATCTATTGTAGGAAAATGCATAGAGATTAAACTAAATCAAAATTTGCCAAATTTGTTTTCTTAATCATTCTACTTTTAATCTGTGCATTTACACTAACAGTAGTATTTACAGTTGTGTTGCATCTAAGATGATATTTATAATTTTTATATAAAAAATGTGATTTCATTTTCCATATGCCAGCTTTGCTGGTACAGAGATTAGAAACAGTGAAAATGATACTGCCATCATCCATGTGAGCTTCATCTGCAGGTAACTTGCAATTTCATTATCTTTTGTGAAGGAAAAGGATGAAGTAGTTACCCATAAACGTTAAGACAAAGGCGTTCATTTAATTTGCTAGCAAATGATAGTGAACAGGTAAGTCACTGTGAGCACAGGAGGGGTTCAGGCAGAGAAAAATAATTTCCTGGAAAAAGATGATATTTGAGAACTGAACTTGATAGAAACATAATGGGTGAATAAAAAAAAAAACTAGCTCATAAAAGACAAAACAATGGAGAATTGCATGACATCTTTATAGAATCACGAACAGTTGTGTTTCTTGGGATTCTTTCATTAAAGTGAGTAGAGAGTCATTTTGTGGAACACATTCAATCACAGTGAAATGTGAGTACCAGGGAAAATGTTTGGACATTACCTCATACATATTACTGAATGTTAATCATAGCAGTTGCATAAGTAAAGCTTTTGGGACATAGAAACATAGTATGAGGTAATTTGGTCATACAAAGATCAGAAATATTGAGGACAATGCAATATTACAGTCATCCTAGTGGGATATAATCACTGCTGTACAGCATGGGGTGGTTTTTAGCAGATGAATGTGAGGACCAAGGTACCAAATCTAAAGGACTTGATGACTGCACAGAGGAAGAGAGGGAGGAGGACTTAATGGCAGCTGTGAGTAATAAATTATGTTGCAGTTGTGCAAAAATAAGGAGAGTGGAAACCAAAGGCAGCCATTCAAGCTTATCATAAAGTAAGCATTGGCTTGCAAGGTAACATTCAAGTCATTACTCATCAGTTCAGTTCTTTCTTTCAGTTCATAAAAAAGAAAACAAAATATCATAGCAGATACCATTGTGTCAAATGGAACTATACCTAAATAGGATATCCTGGAGGCTACATTCCACAGTATAGAAAATGGAACAAATTTTTTAGGCTCTCTCAACTTTGGTTTCCATAAAAAAAATGTACAAGTTCCTTTCCTTCCACCAGGAAAGAGGGCTCAACCTGACCACAGGTTTCCTTTCTTGTCTTTTATTTCTGAATCCTCTTTCCTTTTTCTGCCCAGGTACATCAAAAGCTGAAACAGCTCTCAGGAAATGGTGCAAAACAAGGATCTGGAATTCAAATATTAGAATATCTATAGTTGTAAGAAAATCACAGTTCCATTTTATGTTCTAATGTGTTGGATATTCAGATTGGATAGTAATATTAAGCTTACTGCTTCCATTATAGTGTCATCAATCTCCTCTTCTGGATGTTCAAAAACTGAGGCTCAGAGACCAAAAATTACACAAATATATGAGTTAAGAGGATAGACAATATTTTGGCCCTAGCTCTCCTAGGTCAGTGGGGAACCACAACATAAGAGAACTTCTGCTCTGACATGGTATAACTTTTAATGATCTTCTCATCAAAAAAAATGGGTGACCATAGAAGAAAGTGACTTTATAGTGTATAGAGTGCCTATGGAGAGTCACCAGGAGAAAAAAAAATCCCTTAATCTTTCACAAAAAGGAACGTGGCCAAGCAGCATTCACAGTGCTCATCCACATAGCTGACACCAACCGAAGAACTAAGAGCTACTGTACTTGGGTCCAAGATGAATCATGAGGATACTTAACTCACCTTTATTGATAGCAAAAATTGATTAATATAGATCTTACCTTAATTTTTTCTTAAACATTCTGTAGAAAATTATAACCACAAGATGTTTAAAACCATGCCATAGTAATAATATGCTACCTATAAAAAGATTCAGATCACTAACAACTTCTGACAATTCCCAAGTATACTGGTTACTGACTAACATTGTGGATTAATGGTGTGTATAGGATTTATTTGCTGAATACAAGTTCCTAAAATCTTTGGACTGGGAAAATTAAGACTAACCAAGTAATCTCACTCAGAACAGAAAAGACTGAAGAATGTAAAGTTATTTTTTTCTTAATTTTTTAAGAGAATACAAATTATTTTTTAAAAAACATTAGAAATGACACATAATTTCACCAAACAATGCAATAGGAATTCAACAATGGTTGTATTGCACAATGTCATCTTCAAATTAGTTGTTTACAGCACCAGATATAAGTATGCAAAATTGTTTTTAAAAACTTATAAGAAATTTAAAATGGGGCCAGCAAGATAGCTCAGCAGGAGTGCTAAAAGGCTCAAGTCAACAATTTCTGACATTGCCAGTCTTACAGAAAACCCACTACTATCACGGACTACTGGACTATATTGGAATATTTTACTGAATTCACCCACCTTAATATGTAAATGACAATGGAATACCCTTCTCTGACAAAACTAAACAAAAACAATGGGATACAAATGAATGACCATTTTGTATCTGTATATTCAAAATAGTTAGGACAGATACACAGCTACATTCTTTTAATTCAACGAATAGAAAGATTTGTTCTAATGGTGTTTATAAACAGGATATCATGTCTGCATCTTATACAATGAATAACCACTAAGACAACAATATGCAATGTATTAATTATTGAAACTCCTACTAATCAGATTAGAAACTGTCTCATTGCTATTTGTTTCTCAATAAAATTATTGAAAAATAAATAAATAAAATTATTTTTTAAAAAAGATAGCACAACAGTCTAAGTGTCTACTTGGCAAGTGCAGGAACCTGGGTCTGATCCCCAGCACCATATGCTGCACTGGCCCCACCCCAAGCTCACTGAGCCAGCCATGGAGCCTGGAAGTGGTGGTGAACACCTGTCATCCTACCACTGGGGATGGTGAAAACAGGAAGATCATTACAAGTCTGAGCTGCATAGCAAAACCCTGTCCAAATATGTTTGAAAACAAAAAAAGAAATTAAAAAGGATAAAAATTATTAAGCATTGAATGTTTTTTCAGTGGACCAGCAGAAATCAGCAGTATAATTATCTTTGTCTCAGGGGTGGTGGGATATATTTTTTCCCAATTCATGAGTTTTCATTTTACTTTTATTGATGATTTCTTTTGATGTACAGAAATTTTCAAAAAAGATGCAATGTCAGTTGTTAAGTATTTCCCATGAAAATTTATTTTTGCTCATGAACTTTATGCCTATGTCTTTAAGAATTAAAACTACTTTTTCCTCCAGAAGATTTAGTGTTTCTTTTCTGATATTTAAATCTTTGGTCCATTTTTACTGTAGTTTAATTCATAATGGCAAATATAAATTGAATTTTAACCTTCAACATGTGGAAAGCAAGTTCTTAGCCAGTTTTTCAAGCATTTATTAAAAAGGCGATCTTTCTTCCAGTGAACGTTTGTCCCCTTTGTGGAAGACAAGGTGGCTGAGTGTGTTTGCCATTGTGTTTGTATTTTCTAATCTGTTCCATTGATCCTCAAATCCAGTACCTTTCTGATTTCATCAAAGTCATTTTGTAACATAATTATGAGTCAAGGATTGTGATGCTTCCTGCCTTTCCTTTGTTGCCCAAGATCGCTTTTGCTATTCTAGGTCTCTCTGGTTCCAGATGAATTTTAGAAAGTTTTTATCTATATCTGTGAGGTATAATAACAGTATTTTAATTGAGATTGCTTTGAATCTGTATAACAGTTTTGGGAGTATTGCCATTTCCACAGTGTTGGTTCTTCATATCCAGGAACAATGAATATCCTTCATTTTCTGAAATTCTATTAAATCTCTTTTTTCAGAGTACTGTAATTTTCACTGTATAAATCTTTTACTTCCTTTGTAAGATTGATTTCTAAGTATTTCATTAGATGTTACTGTGAAGGGCATGGTTTCCCTAAGTGCATTCACTGCTTGTAAACAGAAATGCTATTGATTTTTGAGAGGTATATTTGGATCCTGCTATGCTATTGAATTAGGTTACTAAATTTACAAATCTTTTGGTGGAGTTTTTTTGTGTCTTGTATTTTGAGTATCATGTCATCTGCAAATAATGATAATTTTAATTCTTCTTTTCCAATCACTACTCATTTTATTTCTCACTCTTGTCTAATTGCTCTGGCTAATGCTTCTAGAACTATATTGAGTAGTAGTGGTGAGAGTGGACTTTCTTTTCTTGTTTCTGATTTAAGTGAAGGCCTTTAGTTTTTCTCCATTAAGCATGATATTGGCTGTTGGTTTTTCATAGAGGGCTTTGATCAGATTAAGGTAAGGACCACGTATTCTGACTTACTTTTTTTAATGTATTTAGTACAGAGTCTACAGGGTCTCACTACACAGATTGGACTTTTAGTGATCCTCCTTTTTACAGCTTCACAAGCACTGGGATTGCAGGCACATGCCAACACGTTCAGTCTTAGTCACCATCTCAGCATGCCTCCGGGGGTGCAGCCAGCACAGCACACCACAGATCGAACCCCTGTCCCTGCACCTGCCTAAGCAGGCTCTTTAGCCTTCCAAGCTATCTGGCTGGCTCCATATTCTGATTTTCTTTAGTTTTTTAATTATTATTTTTTATCATTACGGATGTGTTTCAGGATTTGTCAACAGCTTTTTCGGCATCTATTAAGATGATCACTTGAATTGTTCTTTGACTCTATTGATATGGTACATTACATTTATTGATTTGTTTACATTAAATCATCCCTGAATTTTTGAGACAAATGCCCCTTCATCATGATATATAATTTTCATAATGATTTTCTGCATTCGGTTTGCTGTATTTTATTGAAGAATTTTGCATCTATGTTCTTTAGGGATATTGCTCTATAGTTCTTTTTTTTTGGTTTGGTCTTTCTCTGGGTTTGGTGTCAGAATAATACTTGACTTGAGAAATTAGTTTGGAAGAACTGATTCTTTTTCTACTTTATTGTAAATTTTGAGAAGAGTTGGTATTAAATTTTCCCTAAATTTCTTGTAGTATTCAGCTGTCAAACTGTCAAGATGTAGGCTTTTATTTTTTGGTAGGCTTTTTATTAAAATTTCAATTTCTTTCACTGATATTGCATTATTCAGAATTTTTGATATCTTCTTGATTCAGCTTTGGTAATTCATATGTATCTAAGCATCTGTCTATTTATTCTGTGTTTTCTATCCAGGAAGAGTAACAGTTTTGGAAATAGGTACTGATGATCCTCTGAATTTCTATAGAGTCTGTAGTGATTTCACGCTTTCGTTCCTTATTTCCTGAATGAGAATTTTTTTCCCTTTTTTTTTGATAAACTTTGCTAGGAGGTTATCAATTTTATTTACTCTTTCAAAGAAACCACACTTCTATTCATTAATTCCTTCTATGATTTTCTTCATCAGCATTGCACTAATTTTTGATCTTATCTGTGTAATTTTCCTGCCTTCTTTAGGCTTTAGGCTTGAATTTCTCTTCTTTTGTAGAAGCTTGAGTTATAACGTAAGATTGTTTATTTGTGCTTATTCTTTTTACTTGATGTGAGAATTTACCACTACAAATTTCCCTACTAAGACAGCTTTCTTCACATCCCACAGGTTCAGGTAAGTTGTATTTGCACTTTCATTTGATTGTAAATATTGTTTAATTTCTTCTTTAACTTCGTCTGTGACCCATTGATTGTTCATGAGAGTATTATTTAATTTCCATGTGTTTATGGAATTTTGGCAAAATTTTTTGTCAGTAATTTTCAGATTCATTACACTATGGTCAGATAATATGCGTGGCACAATTTCAATTGCTTTGCATTTACTTAAGCACATTTTTTGTGCTGATATATTTTGGAGAGCATTCTGTGTGCAGCTGAGAACAATGTATATAGTAGTGCTGATTGGAACACTCTTGTAAAGTTCTGCTAAGTCTATTTCTTCTCAAGTTTGTCTTAGTTTTGTTATTTCTATCTGATTTTTTTGCCTAGTTGATGTATCTCTTTGTGTCAGTTGGGTGTTAAAGTCACCTACTATAATTGTGCTGTTGCTCATTACATTTTTCATGTATGTTAAAATTGTCCTACATAGTGAGGTGATCCAATATTGGATATAATATAGATACATGATTATTACTTCTTCCTCCTGTGGATTTCCCCTAATAAGTTAGTAGAGGAGAACGTTTATTACTTTTGATCATGCTTAAAGTTGACATTGTCAGCAATGCAAATAACTACCACTGCTTTTCTCTTGGTTCCTGTCACATGGAGTATTGTTTTCCATCATTTGATTTTTTAGTCGATGAATTTCTGTTTGCATTAAATGTGTCCCTTGTATACAGCATATTCTTGCATTTTGTTTCTTGATACACTCTACCAATCTGCTTCATTTGATTGTTGAATTGAAGTCATTTACATTGATGGTTTTAATTGATATATATTTTCTTATTTTTGTCATGTTACTTTCCTGATCTAAGTTCCCTACCTTTTCTCTCTATTTAATTGATATCTATGCTTAGTGGTTCATTTCTATTGCTGTTCTTGAAGTTGTGGTCATTTTTCTCTTTCTGGAATATGTGTCAGTACTCTTTGAAGGATTGGTTTAGTGGTCATCAACTTCTGCAGTTGTTCTTTGTCATGGAAGTATCTTATCTCTCCATTTTATTTGACAGATAGTTTTTCAGGGTACATCAATCTAGGTTGGAAATTCATTTCTTTTGGGACCTGAAATATTGAAAATTCTTCTTGATTTGATGGTCTGTGTTAAGAAATCTTCCATAATTCTGATGGATTTTCCACTATAGGTGATCAGTTTCTTCTCTTTAACAACTTTTAATCTTCTTTTCTTTTGCTGAATTTCTGGGATCTTAATTATTATGTGTCTAGGTGTACATTTATTTTGATTGTGGCTAATTGAGGTTCTATATGCCTTATTTCTCTGTATGTCAGATTCATTTCTCCTGTGTGGGAAATTTCTGCTACTATTTTTATAAGTTGTCTTTATTTCATTTGTGTTGACTCCAGCTGTTTCTCTGACACCTATTAATCTTATATTGTTTTATTTGCATCATCTTGCAGCTGCTTAATTGTATTTCCTGGATCCTTGCTATTTTTAAGAGATCATTTCTTTTGTGTTCACTAGCTGCAATGCTGTATTCACAGTCTAAAAGTCTATCTTCAGATTTGCTCACACAGTTTCACCTGCTTTTAATGGAATTTCAATTTTCTGGATATCTGTTTGAATCTGTTTCATGCATTCTAGTTCCATCCTGTATCGTTCTTCTAAAGTTTGCATCATTTTTTCTATTCTTCCCTATTTTTGTCTGTCTTATTAAGATGTACTGAACAATTATTTCATGTTTGTTGTTCTTTTTTTTACCTGAGAGATTATTTATGGTCTGATTTTCTCCATAACCTTATGGAATTGTTTCTTTACCTCAGTTGGTATCATCTCAGAAATTTCAGGTGTGTGACTTCCAAGTTCTTCTCACTCCTTGTCTCTTGGACTTGTTCTAGGTGGGCTTTAGGTCTCAGATCATTTTCTCCTCCTTCATTTTGACACTTTTGAAGCCTCCAAAGTTCAACTCAACTCAGCAGTGATGGAATGGAACAGGGCACAGGTCAGCAAGGCTCTTGCGAAGAGGGTGCAGGGTAGGTTTTCCAAATCTCCCTCTGTGTGAGGATCTGTGTGATTTTGCCATAGTAAAGGGAAAGCTAACCACCACTGTGGAAGACTCCAATAATGATATTGTGGAACAGTGTTCTACAAGGTTCTTGCAATGGAAGCGGGTCATGGGGTAAGGTCATCAAGACTCCTGTGACCAGTGGGGAGAAAACTGAAGCTCAGCAAAGCTCCTGTGATGGTGGAGGGCAGTGCATGACTCAGCAGGTCTCTGCAGCTGTCCAGTTTCCACCTGCCTTCTGTGGTGTTGCAAGAGGTCCACTACATAGTCCTCCAAACACAGTTCCTCCAACTTCATCTGATCACCCATCACTTGAAAACAGCAAAGAGAAAGCTATAGTAAGTGGCTGAAGCTGGAAATCAGTAATACATGTGAGGCTAAGACAAAGCCTGCCAAGAACAAAGACAGCTCCTCTAGCCACATAAGCAAGCTGTTCCATCTTTCAAAGACGTTGCTAGGTAGAAAGGTTAAAATTGATGTCAACCTCCTGAGTGTTCAAACAAATGCTCTCTAGTTTTTGAGAAGTTTCTTTCCTTTCATCAGGAGAGAGGGTTCTACCTGATCGAGAGAGAGAGAGAGAGAGAGAGAGAGAGAGAGAGAGAGAGGAAGGAAGGAGAAAAGAAAGAAAGGCAACTACTTATTATGAGACTTAACATGGTGGTACGCACATGTGGTAATAGGCTGTATAATGAGCAGTCATCTAAATAAAGCTTAAACTTTGTCTTTTTCTCTTCCTTTTTTTTTCTTATCTTCATCTTCTGGAAGTTCTAAGCCCTCTTTTGTAACTGACACTAAAATTTTCCTCTCAAATTCCTTCAGCTGCTAGACGCAATACTAGTCAATGGGCTCAATCATGTAGATATTTCTAAGCTGTGCTTTCTGAGCCATTCCACAAAGGCTGAATTAGCTACTTGGTCCTTGGTTTCACCTGTTATGTAATAGATGTGCTTCTGGTACTCCTTCATCCTGGTGCAATAGTCCTTGAGAGAAACCAACACATCCCCAGAAGCACATGTGTGCAAGATCATGAAAGACATCTTGAAGAAAAAGGTTGAAAATCTGGTCATGTCAAACCGATTATTGACGTTCCCATGCTGTATTGTCACAAGCACATATGGCTGGATGGCGAACATGGAAAGAATCATGAAGCCCAAGCCCTAAGAGACAACTTCATGATAGGTTACATGGCAGCAAAGAAACACTTGGAGATAAACCCTGACCACTCTATCATCAAGACCTTGAGGCAAAAGGCTGAGGCCAATAAGAACAACAAGTCTTTGAAGGATCTGGTCATCTTGCTGTATGAAACCACATTACCATCCCCTGGATTCAGCCTGGAAGACCTGCAGACATATGCAAACAGGATTTACAGGATGATCAAACTGGGTCTAGGTATTGATAAGGATGACTCCACTGCCAACGAGACCACTGCTGCTGTCAAAGAGGAGATGCTACCCCTTGAAGGAGATGACGACATGTCATGCATGGAAGAAGTCAACTGAGCTTGGCCCAAAGAACCACTAATGTGTGCTCAGTGCTTTAACCTTCATTCCCTCTGATAATATATATTTTCAATGATTTTTTGTTAAGTCTGTGTGGCATGATAATTGCTTTTAAGGGGAAGATAAGATTTATTTCTACTTTTAAGTAATACTGTGATATTTTAGGAACTAAAGCAGAGCTAGCAGTGCTTTCTCTAGTTTCACTTTGGTTTATTATAACAAGTTGAGATATTTGTGGAAGGATGTAACTTAACTGTTAACTTTGTGAGTTCTGAAGTATTTAGTTGCCAAGCCAGATTACTTAGTAGACTAAATCTTGTGTCTCTGAAGTGTTGAGATTCCCTGATGTTTAAAGGAATATTTGTTAAGATAACTTGAGTTTTCTTATAGGGTGTTTTGTTGTTGTTGTTGTTGTTGTTGTTGGTGGTGGTGGTGGTGGTGTGTGTGTGTGTGTGTGTGTGTGTGTGTAACCAAGGATTGAACTCAGGCCCTTGCACTCGCCAGTGAAGTGCTTATCCCACTGAGCCATCTCCCCAGCCCTAGGGTGTTTTTTTAAAAATTTTCCCCAGTAGTTTCAAATCCACATGTGCTAGGCTTCTAGGAGTACAGTATACTGAAAACTTGATGGCAGGAGCTGCATGGGCTTGTCTTCCAAAGAAAAGTACTGTTTCAAGGGAAAAACAACTTCTAGGAATACTACAGAGCTGTTTCAAAAGTCATTCAGGACAAGGCCTGTGAATGAATGGAAGTGAGTGGCCAGGTCACATTCTGCTAAAAGGTAATAAATACAGCTGAGTTTAGGAAGGAAGGAAGGAAGGAAGGAAGGAAGGAAGGAAGGAAGGAAGGAAGGAAAGAAGG
>NW_004524582.1:325477-347308 GCF_000260255.1 Octodon degus
GAAGGAAGGAAGGAAGGAAGCAAGCAAGCAAGCAAGCTAGCTTAAAGGTTATATGTACAAATGTGCTCACATTAGAAACTATAATTTTCCTGAAAAAGAATTTTGAAAAACAGTCAAGTGATCTTAGCTTAGCTTATTTTCTCTCTGTTGCTGGACATCAAGCTTGTTTGCATTGTTTCTTAACTGAGCAGCCTCTGGATCATCAATAACAGGATATAACTAAGGCTGTGGATTATATTGAGGTTATAGGAAGGTCAGTTAGTGAAAATGGAAGTCTAATAGTGTTTAACACTGATTTGTACTGATTTGTAAAACTAGAAAGTCATCCTAAACATTAATAGTGCAATTGTGGTGCAAGCCAAATCTTCAGAAGAAAGTAGAGTATATGAATGACAATATGAGGGTAGCCAGTATATTTCTTCAAACATTTGATGATTAAAAAATAGAATACAAGAAAAACAACATTGCAGTATAGTATAGTTAAAAGGATATTGTTTATATTTTTTGTCTTTCTATATCAGGAAGACCTGATTATATTGGCAAACTAGCCTAAATCACAGAAAACAGAAAAAAATGGACATATATATTAGATGTGCAAGAAATAATGGAAAATTGATGTGTGAGTTATAGCAGTGCTTTGGCTCTGGATGCATTATTTGGGATGATCAAAATTTATATGTTGTTATACAAAGGGTAACCAAAATATATGATGCATGTTTAAATTAAAAATGGTATTACAGTATAAAAGGCAAATTGATATTGATTCTCCTTGGAATACTCCCACTCACTTCAAGCACAGTTTTATAGAGTGAAGGCAAAAAGTAAAAGTTAGACATCAAAGATATATGTGTGAATTGGAGATTTATCATTTGCCAGTTATGTGTTCCTAGGCAAAGTAATTTCTAAGTATCTCTCTTTCTGAGAAAATAGTACCTGTTATGGCTTGTGTCTAGTTGTCCCCTCAAAACTTCATGCAGTCTTGAGGCAGACTTCTAGAGTTTGTGATTAACCCATGATCCACTGGGATTATGGTTATGAGTGCTATCCTACCCTGGGGCAGGTAATTTGCATCACAATGTAAGGAGTGAAGAGAAGCCAGCTTCTTGAGTTACTGCTAATTCTCCCTTTGCCACCGCCATGAAAGGTTGCTCCCTGCCATGTGCCACGCTGCCTTGGAGCAAGTTGAGTATGGACTGAAAATTCCACTAACTGTGAGCTAAATAAACCTTTCCTTCCTTCATTTTGAGTGTCATGTATTTATCCCAGCAATGAGAGAAGAGTAACTGAGACACTACCTAACTCACATAGTAAAAGAGTAAATATGATGTTGGAGATAAATCACTAGACAAGGTCTCTCCCATCATTTCACAAGCACTATAAACATTGTAAAGGTCTTGTTTCATTGAGTGATTATTCAGGACATTGACCTCAATATAGAGTTAAGACAGAGCCCAAAATTAACACATGTCCTCACAGCCAGGGAATCACAGAAGAAAGGAAGTGGGGTCTTCACAGGAAAACACAAGAAACTGACTCCAATAACTTCACATCCAGTTCTGGGTCAGCTACTTACAAGATGCATGACCTTGTACATTCACTTACTTGTGCTTCAGTTTCATGTTTAATGTCACATCTGTTACAGCTTATATCTCTATGTAAGCCTTATCATGCATTCACAGTTGGGGATTTGGGGAATGACTGGATCACCAGTATATAATATTGGATCAGTCCACTAACAGGTTTAGCATATTTCTGGGAGTGGGTGATGGATTCAATGAAGAGAAAAACCTATTCTGAGTGGGGATGGTACCTAACTATAGGCTTGTGTCTGGCTGTAATAAAAAGGGAAATCAAAAGAAAGACTGCTGCATCCTGGGTGCCTTGTTATGAACTGCTTGTCCTCTTCTACACCCTGCTGCAAGACCAACTTTGGCCTGGAAGCTAGTGAACCATGGTCTGAAACCTCTAAAAAGTAAGATCAAAAGTTAACCTTTCCTCCTTCAACTTGTGGGTGTTAAGTTTTTTGTTCTAGCGATGAAAAAGCAGCTACCTTATAGGCCAGTCACATCTACCTTACAGAGTTGCTTTGAATAAGTTCTTGCATGTTAAATACTTAGGACAGTGTCTTGCACATGCAAGCATGTAGCTGACATAAAATTAATGAGCAAAAGAACATTCAGTTGAAAGGAAAGACAAGTCATTTCTTGAGAGATGACATAGATAGACTTAGAAGAAGACAAATTGAGTGGCTAAGGATTAAGTAGGAGGTGAGATGAGCCAGAAGAGAAGTGTAGCTCATGAAAATAAGACCAAGAAAGGAAAATAAATATGAAAAATAATTTACAGTTTATAGCACACTAATGTTTTTGTTATACAATCCCAAACCAGACTGGCACAATGGCAGAAATCCAAATACCAAAATGTAAGTCCATGATTCAGAAAAATCTAATTGATTTTATTTTATTTTTTTTGCGGAACTGGGAATTGAACTCAGGTCCTTGCACTTGCCAGGCAAGCGCTTATTCTACTGAGCTATTTCTCCAGCCCCTCTAATTAAATTTTAACAAAGTATTTTTGCCTTTCTTTATTGATCTACCACATCCCTTGTTCTAGTTCATTCTTAACAAACTACTTGGGGAAAGAAATATTTCTCTTTTTTTTTTTGACCTTTTATATTCGTGCTGGCTCCTGTGCTTAAAATACATACAATGAATTTAAAATTTGAAAGACAGACAATACATTTCTCTATCAACATGTCTCAACTGGATCTTTTCAATACTTTTATTATAAAACTTAAAATGACAGAACAACAGAAAATTTGAATGTGATAAACTCCAGTTAAATCTTAAAAACAAAAGTACTAACACAAAATATTGGAAAATTGAAATACTATTCCTAAAATAGTACAAAATACAAAACATTTTAAACAGGGACACAAATAAATAAGTGGAAAATTTTATCCTGGACACCATGTCTAATTGCAATCAACCATAAGCACCACGAAAGTATTAGGTAAAACTATAGTCTGACTGTGTACATATATGGGTGTACATATGAAACAAATGACTCTTGTGTTTTCACTTGAATCTCATATCTCTCCCTCTCTCTATCTCTCTATCTATATCTGTGTATTAAAAAATCTGAAATTGAAAACATATCTAGTCTCAAGTATTTCCAATGGGAGATGCTCAAACTATATAAGCACATAAATATGACAATGTTTTATTCTCTGTAAAAATGTAGTTTCAGAAAGCAAGATTACCTACATTTGCATTCAAATCAGTCACAGAGAAACTATATACTGTCTAGAAATATGAAGAGAAAATCGAGAACTGGAATATAAGGCCGTTGTTAAGGTGGAGACTCAGTGAACCAATAATAAAATTGTTGACCAACTAAGCAGGTCTAAGAACCAGAAGTAATATTACAGCTTCTGTTTGAAGGTTAGAAGTCTTGTGAGCACAGAGGAGCTAATGTTTCAGTTTGAATTCAAAAGCAAGAAAAACATAATGTCCTGTTTCAAAGACAGTCATACAGAAGGCATTCTCTCTCACTCTATGAAGGCATGGTGGCCTTTTTATTCTATTAAGATTTCTACTTACTGGATAAAAAAGGGTGATTTGCTCTACTCAGCTTACCAATACAGTGTCAGTCTCATTGGAATTAACCAAAATAATTCTTGATTAAGTATCTGGGTACTTCATGGCCCAGATGAATGAAATTAACATGAAAAATTAATGATGCAAATACATACTTATGCAAATTGTGTGTGTGTGTGTGTGTGTGTGTGTGTGTGTGTGTGTTAGTATTCCTTCCCTTTGAAAAATACCTGAGAAAGTAAATTTAAAGGAGGAAACACTTGGAGCAACTCACTCGGGTCCCCCTTCTGTCCCTCTCTTAGACAGGAGCTTTCTTTCCCTCAATAAGTATATTCTTCTCTAAATAAATAAATAAGAGGAAAGACTTATCTTGGTTTATGATTTCAGAGGTTATAGTCTATGGCAAACTGGCTTCTTTATTTAGGACTGTGGCAATGCAGATAGATTAAGGAAGAAGAGTGTGGCAGAGAAATGCTTTTGACCTCCTGGAAGCCCAGCAAGTAAAGTTAAGAAAAAGAATCAGAGAAGAAAGGCAGCCTTCAAAGGCATGCCACTGGTGACCTACTTTCTACTACTAAGCCCCACCTCCTATGAGCTCATCCAGCCATGAACTCATCAGTGGGATAATTCATTGATGAGATTAGCTCCCTATAATAACAATCCAGTTACCACTCTAGACCCACCTGTGGATGTTGATACCTTGGAGCTCAAATTGTTAACACAGGTACTTAGGGGTACTCTTTATATTTAAACCACAGCAGCATGTGTGACTCTATTTATAGTTGAAATTATATAAACCTTTGTTTCCAATCCATTTCTCTAAACTTGTGCTGAGTCTTTGAAATCTAACACATGCTTGTCCAGCTTCCTAATCCACTCTTCCTTGTGCTGATTGACTTTATCCCCTTTATTCCTAGATGTGATCCTTGAGAGTGCAGATGAGTACCATGTCTTAGAACTCTTTCACTCTCCAGCACCCTACAACTAGGATATCATGTAGGTGGTGATTCCCATAAAGGTCTTCCACAGCTTTAGTTGAATAGTAAAGAGGGATAAACAAGTAAATTTGGATATTTTCTTATTTCTGGGGTCTTTCTGCAAACAGCTGTACTGGTTCTGGTTGGCAGTACAGAGGTAAGGGTGGTAGAAGAGTCTCTCTCAATAGTTATATGGGTTTATGTTCCTGACCCCAAGAGAAAGAGTGGCTTTCAAGTCTAACATAAACTCACCTTGTTAACAACATCTCTTTCACTGTGTTGTCACCAGTTTCTAGAATTAGGTGCATCCTGGTGTCACTTCACTAGAGAAGTCACTTAGAAATTTCTTCCTGGATACCCAGAGACTTCATTTTCCCTTTGGTGTTTTAATATGTGTCATGTCATTGTAATAAATCATAAATATAAATATAACACCTTTTCCAAGTTTTCTGTGTCTTCTGGGAAAGTATAAGCCCTGCTGATTTACCATATCCTTCCACAGAGAGTGATCAAACTTAAAGTTGTTTCTCCAAGAAAACCAAGGGAAACAATACAGAAAGGAGAAGAGAAACAAAAGAAATGAAGGAACATTTTTGCATGACGTTTCCTGTGTGAAAGAATTGCTTATTTTGAGGTGAACAAGAGTGAAATTGCTAGGTCATAAGATAATTGTTTCCATTTTTAGAAACTATTTTCCAAAGTCACTGGCCCTTTCACATGTCTTTAGTTTCTCCGTATGTCTGCAACTGTTAAGGTTTGCGTCTCGATGTCCCCTGAAAGGCCTCATACAGTCATAGGTGAAGTTTTTCAGAGGTGGCTACACCTACTGTGCAATACTGGGGTTAAGGATATGTGATTACTAAATTAGTCCACTGATTGGTTTGGCACCTACCCTAAGTCTTGTAGCCTAGACATTATATAAGAGCAGAAGAAGCTGCTGCTGTCACTTGGACTTGCTGCTTGTGACTCCTGCCTTCTGCCTGCCATGAACTGTTTCCGCTCTGTCATACCCCTCTGCCATGCCTTGGCACCAGTCAACTATGACCTGAAACTTCTATAGACTGTGAGATAAATGACCCTTTCCTCCCTTTCCTTTGGGTGTCAAATATTTTGTCTCAGCAATTAGAAAAGTAACTAAGACAAGTATTGTTATTTTAATTCTTTTTCACTTTTGTATATTCTGATAGATGTATAGTGATATATTTTTCCAGTTTTAATTTGCATGTTTCTGATGCCTAATGTGTTACACTCTGAAATATGTTGACTATTTGCTTATCAGTTGAATATTTTGCTGAGCATCACAGATTTCTAAAAAACAAAAAAGTACCTTTCAAGAGAAAAGTATCTTCACATATTTTCTGAGTATTTGCCAAACTCTGAAGCCTGCTATGTCCTTAGACTCTTAAAGAAGATTGGAACCTGTCTCCTGCCATTTTCTCCAGCTTCCTTCACGCTCAGGTCCTGCTTCATACTTGTGTTCTAGAATCCCAAAAGCTTGCAACTTCCTCCCAATGTGTATTTGGCTACATTTTATTCTCTCTCTCTCTCTCTCTCTCTCTCTCTCTCTCTCTCTCTCTCTCTTTCTGACTTCAATTTCCATTTCATACTTAGCTCAGAATTCTTTTCTCCGAAATTTTGTTCCTTTATCTTTTGCATCCATCCATTACCAGGTATCTCTGATTGCTCCCATGTTATTTCAGAGAGAAAACTGACTATATTGCCCATAACAATATATTTCTGCATGCCTTTTTACCTTCTGAACATTCTGAAGTCATTAACTACTTAATCATGTCAGGCAGAGTATAAAGCTTGTGGTTGACTCTCAAGTACATTTTCAATAAATAAATGAAAGTCAAAATGTTGGATTTTAAAAATTGCATCCCAAGAATAACATATTGTGTGGAATGACTTTCCAAAATACAATGACTACTATAACTGGTGAAGCCTAAATCTAACAAGAAAAAATATTAAGCAACCAGGCAGTGTGGATAAAGAGTAGGAGACACTTCTTGTACAAAAATATGGATTGTTATCTTATTTTGAATTTGATATTAAAGAAAATTTTTCTCCTTTCCTTCTATTGAAGTCCCTTCATGTTTGTATGATGGACAATTTTTCAAACAAATACAATTTCAAAGTTTTCTCTTTATAATATAAATCTTTAAGTCAGTTCTTATGAATTTTTAAAGGCAATACAATGTACTTGTTCAGTAAATCATTTCTAATGGAGATATTTTTTCATCTTTTGTCAGTGCCAGAGTTAGATCACTGGCAGGTAATGTTAGAGTAAGATCTAGTCTAACAAATGTCATCATCTGACATTAAAAGTTGGACCAGCTCTGCTTTGCTCCCCCAAAAAGTCAATAGAGCAACTAAAGGCAAAAGTACGCCAGAAACTTGGCTTCTCAATTGCATGGCAGCAAGGGTGGCACCAGCTGTTAAATTTGCATTTGTTCCATTGAAAGCAAAGGTTATTTCTCAATTGTAGTGAATGTCATGTTCTCTTCCACTAGGGAGTCTAATGTGGATATTGTCAAATCAAAGTGAATTCAGTACTTCTTTGGGGGAAAAAATGATTCCAGCTGAGATTCAAGGACAGGGCCCCCATGATGAGGGCTAACTGTGACCTAGTGTGTACCCAGGTACACTGACTTCATCCGTTTACTCATTGTATTATATGTGTTAATGGCTCTAAAAAAAAATTCAGCTGAGTACAGTAAGTAAAGGACATTGAAAGAAACATCTATACAATACTGAGACATACCTTAATATCTAGCAGACAAATAACTACTGTCAATCTTTTCCACTAGTCATTTAGTCTTTATTAACAATAACTTTACCTGAAAAGTTAAGGAAAGAGCAAACTTTACAGTAAGAAAGATCTAAATTTATCATTTACTTTCCATCAAATATGTCCTTGTTACTTTTCTTTTCCTCTAAATGTCATGAGATAGTTGGTCTATTTTCACAAGTTTGCTCCATGATGAATTCTCAGCCCACCTTTGGTTCTTCTTTAATGCAGTGTCCCATTACCTTCGCTAGTTTGACATTTTTTTCTTCCTTCATCTTGTTCAGAAAGCCTCCTTTCTCTCCGTGAATATCTCTTTATCCTACATCTTCAGAGCCACTGAGCTAGCTATGTCTGGAATAAATGCATTAAAAATGCTCATTTGTGAAATCTATTCTGTCATTTCTGAATGAAAAGTGTGACTAGGTTTAAAAAAACCTAAAGTAGGCCAGCCAACAATATTTTTGCCAAACTAATGTAATTTCCAAACACTTATGATGACAGGATTGAATTCTTTAAATATTAAACTTCTTAAAGCCCATTGTTGGCAGTATATGAATGCTAAGTAGAGATATGAGACAGAATTTGTCATAAATCTCCCACTCAAAATTGTCAATGTACTAGAATTAAGTCCTACTATCAATAATGATGGTTTGTCTCATACATTATTTTATCTAAAATATAAGTCATAATTATATATGATAAAAATTATCAAAAAATAATAAGTTTAATGATAAACCAAATTTTTTTTCTGGTATCACCCAATTATAGAGAGGATATTTCTAAATGCCTGGGAATAGAGTTCATTTTTACAGAATAAATGTGATACTTCTTGGGTACCTGATTTAGTCTAGGCACTTTGAAAATGGCATTAACATCATGCATGGAAGGAAAATCAACACAAAATTTTAATACATATAAAAAGTAGGATTTGTGCTCCAACTAAAGATTGGTATATAATTCCCTGAAAAGTATTCATAGATTTTTCTACTGAAAGAACTCCAATGACATTGAAAATATACTTTGGTAAGGGTTATGGATGTATATATTACCTTGAAAAATGTTCTGCTGATGATATGCATTATAAATATTATAATTCTACATAAACTATTTCCGCAAATACTTTGATTCATGATTATAATAATGAAACACAAAAACCCATGAATAAAAATGTATGGAATCAGGAAAGCTTCCTAATGGCTAAAATAACCTTGGGGAAAAAAATCAGGATCATTTACGCTTCCTGGATCAAAACACATTGCACAACTACAATAATAAAAACATTATGATACCAACACACAGGCACACAGACCATTGGAACAGAATTCAGAATCCAGAAATGAACGCATGAATTTATGTTCACCTGATCTTCAACAATGTGCCAAGAGTACATAGTGGGAAAAAGATATACTCTTAAATAAACAGTATTGGACACCCTGGCTATCCATCTGTAAAAAAACAACATTAAGATCACACTGTACAACATACACAAAAAAATCTCAAAATATTATAAGACTTAAGTGTAAAACCTCAACCCATAAATGGCTAGGAGAATACATAGAGGAGAAACTCCCAACAACGGTATTAACAAAGATTCCTTGGAAATAAAACAAGACAACAAAAGCTAAAATAGCCAAATAAGGGTGTATCAGGTGAAAAAGTCACTGAATAGCAAAGGAAACAATAAGCAGAGTAAAAATGCAACCTATAAGTAGAAGAAAATGTGTATCCATGGGGGGGACAAGGAGATGGCTCAGTGGAATAAGTGCTTCCCTGGCAAGTGCAAGGGCCTGAGTTCAATCCCTGGTTCCACTGGGAAAAAAAAAAAGAGTAAAGAAAAAACATATATCCATACTCAATGTATAAACATATTTAAAATAACTAGAATAAAGTTACAATAGATTTCAGTAAATATGTGACCTTCAGAGAAATACAAGCCAAGTGTGAGCTATTGCAATATAGCCGTTGAAATGGCTGTTACAAAAGATAATCAAAAAGAAGTATTGGTGAGGATGTGAAGGGAATTTATGTGATACTGATGGGAAGGCAGAATGGCAATCATCATGGAAAAAAATAGGGAGAGTCCTCAAAAGTGAAACAGAATCACCAATTATTTTCTTTTTCTTATGTATTTGGTACAGGGTCTCACTATGCAGCTTGGACACATAGTGACACTCCTGTTTTCAGCCTCCCCAGTGCTGGAATCACAGGCATGCACCACCGCACCTGGACTCAGCTGGCTCAGTGGACCTGAGGGCGGGACCCACAGGGCATGCGAGACTAGGGATTGAACCCTGGTCTCTGCACTTGCCAAAGCAGGCACTTAGTCTGATGAGTTATCTCACTGGCCCAAGAATCACCAGTTTTAAAAAATATCTAAAGGGTCGACATCTCAGTATATAAATTATAAACTCTCACAAGTAGAAAGTATAGTTGGGAAATGGAACAGGCCAGAATGTAAACATCCCTCAAAATTTAAATTCATTCACTGAATAAACATTTGCGTATTCTCTGGAGGCCAGTCAATGCTGGGCAGAAGAAATATGAATATAAATTCAAGAGGGCATCTGACATGGAACAGCAGAGCAGATAAATCCTTCCTCAGCCACTTAATGTTAGTGTAATTGTGTATAAGTTAATGTTTCAAGCTTCAATTCCTTTAACTTGAAGTTGGAATATAATGCCACCCCTCAGCAGAGCCATGGGAGGCTTAAACACAATAACTTACATAACAAGGCTGAAGTGCTTTAGACAGAAGTGCTAGTTTTTCTTCTCTCTTGTTTTTTTTCCTTCTTTATGAGATTATTCTCAGAGCTCTTAAGTATTTCATGAACACTAAGTAAAATTAAATTTCCTTACAACACCTCACAAGAGAAGAGAATTAATTAAAATGATGCTTTGGGAAAATTACTTAAGTACTCTCAATTGTAATTATGGAATTCAAATCTCAAGTAAATAAAAACAATTTAATCAAAAGCAAATTATTCAATAGGATCAAAAGTGGCCCCATAAAGCTGACAGGACAGTTTTCTGCCTTTGGGTCTCATTATATTGTTCACTGCGTGGCTCTGTCTTGCTTTATCTTCTTGCCTGGTCCTAAAGTCTTGGGAAAGAACAAAAATGTATTATTCTCCAATTCATTTGAATATTAACAAGTTCTCCTCTAATTCTGTTACAGGTATAATCAAATAACTCAATGTCCATTCTCAAAGGCTTCTTTGCAGTTCTGGAAGACCTTGGGACAGTCTGTTTAGTGAAGTATACAGAGAGGCTTGTTTAGGGATTTCTGAGAATTGGGTTGCTTGTTTTTGTAGTGAAATATATATATTTTTTTTCAATGAGAAGAAAGATTTGTACTAATAGTGTTTGGACAAGATATCATGTTTGTATCTTGTACTATGAATAACTACTAAGAAGTCAACAATATGCAATGTATTAATTATTGTAACTGTTCTACTAACCTGTTTTGAAACTATCTCATTGTTATTTGTTTCTCAATAAAATTCATTTAAAAAATGGGTCATCTTTGCCCTTTTTTCCTGCCTTGTACCTAATTCTGATGTCTGGAGTTTTCATAATCATTCAAACCAAAATGAAATGGATGTGTAGGCCAATGGGGCAAATCTTGGCTCCCTGGTGCCACCGAGGAATAATATTCTAACATTCTCCAGTGCAGGAGTACCTTGGTTCACAGCCTCATTTCTCACTATGATTCTGGTCACAAACTGAACTGGACAAAAAACAGTAATATTTACCCATAAGGTCAACAGGGAACTGAATCACTGAATTTGACTTTCATCCAACCTGGTTTATAGCTGGAACTGGGGAAAGAATCAAGTTGGTGAACCAAGATACCACTAATGCTGCCTGGGTACCAGGCACTCAGGAGGGAAGTCAGGCCAGTTGCAACAGGGGTACCCACTGAACACAAGCCAGGGAGTCACTAATATGTCATAATACATTTACAAGGAGTCTCCAAACTTCTCATGCAACCCGTAGGAAAAGTTTGCTGCCAAAAGCATTATTAATAGAACCAAATGTACTCTCAAAGTCCTTACACAAGACAAGACAATGAACACAGAATAATATAAATATTTTAAAAGAAGGAAACTTTTTTAAAGCACTTTCTTTGATAGCAGCTGCTAAAATTAAAAGGCCTTCTAGGAACATACCCCTGAAAAGGTAAATTAAAGCAATATTTAAAACATTATTACTCTATAAAAAGTTTCAAGCATTTAAGGAATATCAGTCATAAATAGAAATGAAGAAAGGAGATAGGTTTTATACACACTATATCCAACTTGTATAGTTTGCAATGCTCTACTCCATACTTAAATTTTTCTTTAAAATGTAGTTCTCATTTTTATCACAACAGAAAGAAAAGTTTGAATTCAAAATAATACTTAATGAAAATAGTTAAATTCAATTGATCACATGGATAGGAATCATATGATCAATCATATGATCACTAGTTACTAGCTAGTTGCCTAAAGAAATAAAATCCAAACTTCTCACTATTTCTTCTCTTATGTTATTCATCCTCATTTAGCTGAAAGAAACCAAGGAGCAGCGTTAGCCAGCACTCAGCCTTAACTGCCGAGTACATAGATCACATCCTTTTGAAAATTGCTCTGACCTTTCTGCTTGCCTCCGCAAGAACAGAGATGATTCTGTCCAAAAAAAAAAAAAAAAAAAAAAAAAAAAAAGACTCTGGGGGAAAAGGCAGGTTTGGACCCGATTCCCATGTCTAATTCTTTACTTGCCAGCTGTCCTGGAACAACTTCCTTCAATTTCTTTGACCCTCAAATTTACTTGCTTGCAAACTGGAAGTAGTGCCTCCTTGTTTCATGTAAAGAACAAAGAAGGTCGTACAGAAAGGACTCTGTGAATCTTAAATCTATTTCATTTCCAATTTAGATTGGAAATGTTGGTACTTGCGTATCTGCTGAAGAGAACTGACTGTTATAGTTCAAAGTCTAGAGGAGGAGAAAATTTTCATATTACTTTAGACCCAAAAACCTCACAGTGACTATTACACATCAAATTAAGCATCTCTTTCAAAAGAATCAGAAGCAGGTAGTCCGTGTTGTTGTGTGCACTGCTTTTAGGTAGATGTTCTTCATTTGATCGTAAGCTTCTTGCAAATGATTATTGAGACTCTTGTTATTCCTATTATTTTGCACAGTATTTTACTCAAACAATTTAAGTACTTTTAACAAAATGTATTTGGCTATAGGATCGACCGCAGGATTCTAAATATGTTGAAGTCACCCCCTCTGTATGTTGCAAAAAGGGAAAGTTTTTCTAAATGAAAACATTAAAGTTTGGGTGTGTTCCAAAACCTCAGAAAAAACATAAAAGTTTGAAAATTAGGTAACCTACTTTTCCCATGTAGCAATAAATCTGTGTCTCTACCATGGTTGCTATAATAAATTTTCAACAGGAACTCCTCGTTGAAAAATAATTGTTACCTAGGAAACAAACTTTAAATTATTTGCAAATGGAAAATTTCATTGAAAGGAATTACAACTTTAAATGCCAAATACCTTTAAGAAAACAATCTCAAAAGATTATGTCTTCACTGACCTAGAGAAAATTAATCAGATGAAGTGATGCTTACGGGTTTTTTTATGAAGGATATTTTTGAAAAGGATAAGTTAAAAATCACTTTTATTAACTCATTCCCTACAGAATATTCTTTTTACTTACATCACTTCCACTATGCTATGGTTTGTGTCTGGATATCTTCCCAAAGCCTCTTGTGGCCATGAAGGGTGGGATTTCCAGAGGCAGCTGACTCTAGAGTTTGTGACTGGCTCATTGTCTAGTGCTGGGATTGGGGGAGCAAACACTGCACTGAAGGCAGGTGACCTGCCTTCATTATAAAGAGTAGAAAGAGAGTGGCTCTCTCCCCTCGGGATCTCATAGCTTTTGTTATCTTTCATCACCATAAGTTGTTGCCTGTCTGCTACACCATCACACTTGGAGCCAAATGATTATGGACTGAAACTCATACAAGCTGAAGTAAATAAGCCATTCCCTCCTTAACTTTGGGGGTTGGGCATTTTGTCTCAGCAATAAGAGAAAAGTAACAGAGACGCCATAGCATTTGAAGAGGGAGTTTCTACAGTCCCATGGAAACATCAATAACATTCTAAGAATACTGCTAGAGTACTGTGTGCTTTGATATACAATGACTACTATGTACATATTAAAGAAACTAGTGAAGGCCAAACAAGGCAGAAGAGCAGAAGTAAGGAAAAAGTGAGAGTCGAGATCACTTGTCACTTAGAAATGTACATTTTAAACTAATATTTAACCTCAAATGAAAGCGTACTAATCTACACATATGCAACCCCTAATTCTTATGCTTACATAAAATCAAATGATAATTTTTTGATGATTTGTACAATGAGTGCTATTGTCTTAAATTATTCATTGCTTAAGCATTTTGAAGCATTCAATGCCAACAATATTGGGCTGAGCACCTAGAAGAATGTCATTATCATTTTTTTTTAATGGCAAGTCATGTTTTACATTTGTTCGCATAGTGGTTTCTCTTGTCATTCTGTCCACTAAGAACACAGTTCATTCTTAACAGTAGAATGATTACTTGGAGACTGTTGAAATGGCTCTAGAGGATAAACCACATTTAATTTAGGAAAGCAGTTACAAATAGGAATGAATTTAAATAGTCAACAAAATTATATCTAAATTGATTAGAAACCACTTACAATCTTTCTTTGCTAAGGAGTTGAGAAAACCCATAGCCTTGAGTTGTTAAATAACTGAGAATGTCCCGGGTCTGTTTTCTTTCTGTTGCTCTGGCTCATCATGATTATTCTGCTCTGCAGTGCTGGTGTTGGTCCCTGTGTCAGGCTAGGCAGCCTTTGTTTCCTGTTATTTCTTGGCAAAGCTCTATCATTAAAATGAATTTTTTCATGAAATAAAAGGTGTTTGTTTACTTCTGGCTATTTCAATTCTTATTTGCTTCTTGCACAGTCATGAATGCTGGAAATGAAGCTCTCCTCTAATGCATTAAAAGACCTGGGGTACCTAGTTTTGAAATGCTTTTTTTTCCTGGAAACAGATAAAGTTCACATTTTCGTATTCTAGAGTGGAAATCACATGATGTTGTATCTTTTCTGCAATTCGTTGTCAACCAACTGCCATTCATTCATCCACCAAATGTTGAGCACTTGCATAGGTCAGACTCTGCACCAGGTACTGAAAATATAGCAGCGAATCAAAGAGAAATTTTTGTCTTCACAAAGCTCAACTTCAAGTTGTGAGGATAGTCGCTAACAGTGAAGTTGGTGGAATATATCTTAGAACAGAACAGTGAACACTGCAGAGAAAGCTCTGTGTACAGACAACTGGGATGTGTTGCAAATATGAACAGAAAAATGCCTCAACTAGCAAGATTCTTGTTTTGCTAATTAATGCACTAGGTATTTTCTACCTCTGTTCATGCTACATTATCTGCTATCACATATTAAATAATAATTGCTATTTTTCTCCCAGGCTTAAGGGAGATATATCAGGGGACAGGCTCTTGGATCTGTTTATGTCCCAGTGGCATTGAGTTTTGAAAAGTATGTTTGCTACAGTCTGCAAGCACTCAAATTGAGTCTTATACCCACCTGCATTAAAACCACCTGAGATATCTGTTCAAAATTCAATTCTTATCAGCTGCATTCTAAATCTCCTTATCAGGATTTCTGCAAAGTGAGTTCACGGTACCCACTTCATTAAACATATCACTGGTGATTTCCTTGCACGCTATCTGGATGAGGCAGATGACTTAAATGGAAATCTAGGTCCAAGCAACAAGGTTCTGTATTGGCCTTCCCTTCTAAGGGGCCTCACCCTCGGGGAGAAGGCAATTAGGTGGTCCTGGAAGCACTTTCAGAGAGGGAATTTAATACCCTGGGGGATTATGTGAAAGGCCCTTGTTGAAGGGAGGGAAGAGAAACAAGATCAGGCAGAAGGAAATCAGAGTTTTTGACAGCCTTGGCCAGCTGTAAAAGGAGGTCTGGAACTCAGTCAGTACTAGAGCAACATGTGAACAAAATAGACAGGGCATTATAGGACCACCTTAAACAATTATTGGACATGAGATTCCTAGAGAAGAGTGACTCCACGGACTAAGTGGGTCTCTGTAGCTAGGAATAGACAGTGTCCTCAGCACTGAATCAGCAAGTCTGTCCTAAATGGGCATGTACGTGGTGCATCTTCAGTCCACCAGATTCAGTTCTCCCCCTCTGTCTCTACCTCGACCTGAGCTACGGGGCATGAACTTGTTGGGTCAGTGCGGGAAAGCCACTTCCAGCCCTGAGCACCTCATCGCTTGTAGATCACATTCTAGATATCGAGGATGCTGGAATTCCTGCTCAGGCAACACTTCATCCACAAGCACCTGTGTTGGCCTCTTCCTCACAGCTGACAGCAGTGCCATTGTGGACAGCCTTATCCTGGAGAGGTGGTCATGGGCAGACCTTGCATGTGCAATGTGACATTAGGACAAACTTGTATTCAAAGCCCCCTCGCGGTGCTCACCTGGGATGAGAAAATGATGAGGCAGGCTGCCAATGCATTCGAAAACCCTCAATTCAAATTTAATTTTTAGGTTTTCTTATAAGGATATATGTTCTTACAGTAAGGAGGGCAAGGCATGTTATTTAACATTTACCAAGCTTGATTCGTAACTTTTTATCATTTAGACCCATGATACATGGCTCTCCATTTTGGTTTTGTCCCCATGGGCTGCAAATATTTGTAGCCCTGTTCCAAAGAGTCTCCTCTTATGAAAAGAAATAAATAAAATATTTGAAATTCTTCATTTCATCTGCAACCTTTAAGTTCCTGCTGCTAAGGAAGGTGAGATACTCTTGAAACAGGTTACTTACTCTGCAAGAATAATTCACTGTGTGGAACAGGGGTTAGATTTCCAGCTCTTGCCTACTAATTAAAGCAAAGACATATTAAAGCATATGTTTTCTTCATATTAAGCAAACTGCTTCCATTTACATTACAGACCTTATGAGCTGGTATGGTGAAGTACTGGACGAATCTTATTAATGCATATTTCCAGGTGCTTCCTCAGCAATATTCTAATAAGCTCTCTTTAAATTTGGACTGAATTTCATACTGTCAGAATTGCGTTTATTCTGAAATAAGAATAGAAACAGTAAGAGTATATTTCCCCATCAGATTCAAATATTTTGCATTGAGAAAATATTTTCTCTGCAAGAACTTCTTTTAAGTGGTGGTGATTTTTTATTTTTCAATGTTATTTGGAGGGAGTTCATTTAAATCTTGATGCTTAAGGTAAAATTACCCATGTTAGTACATTTAAAAACAACACAAAGCCAGATATAGGAAAGCATAAAAAAGTGAATTCCTTAAAATGATATCACCTCGCCTATATGCAATTAATATTTCAATTAATTCTGCTGAAGACAGGCATGCAAATATAGAAACACATGCAATTATTTTATAAAATAATATACTGCTATTATTGTTATTGCTATACATATATTGTTAGTCCTGATTGCCGCATAGTATTCCATTTTCTTCATTATTTTTCAAATTCCATAAGAAATATATTTTTTCTGATCACAAGTAGCACTTGTAGACATTCCAGTTAACTGCATTGAAAGACAATAAAACAGCTGCAAATCTGGGTGTCTTAATTGCTAGGTTGCTAGATACATTTTTTCATTATTTTATTTGTATACATTTTAGTTATCAGAACTCAACAGAATTTGATATCTACTTATATGATGGTAGTTATTTTTAGTGTTACTCAGTTAACTGAAAAATTAATAAAATTTCTTTCTTAAAGGTAAAACTTATTTCTGGGCATCAGGCTGAAAAACTTCGTGCTAGATCACTTTGCCTTCTAAAGTATTCCTCTTATCGATTACCCTGAAACAAACTAAATAATGTGGTTGTATCAGGACACTGGTGTTCTTTGTTTGTGATTAAAAAAAAAAAAGAATAAAGCAAGTTCTCACAGTTCAAGCTTTTGCAAACCATTACTCCATTAGCTTAGAACTGAGAAAGTAACTCACTGAAATCACTTCTTTTGGGGAAAAAAGCAATAATATGCTTTAACTTGGTAGAAATCAACAAGTTATTGCAACTTGGTTTCAGTTTCACTACTTGGAACTTTGTTCTTTATTTTAATAGTAATTTCATTGATAAAAGTTGAGTCCTGAGCACAGGGTTCTCATAGCTGACTTTTAATACAGTCCTGTGTAATCACTCACTTTTAAGTGCATTTTGTAGCTCTTTTAGCCCACTCACTTGTTTCAGACAGAAGGTTGTAGAGATGACATCCACTTCCCATTGACTGTGCAGACTCAGGGCTGCACTGTGGCTTGGCATGCCATGAGAACTATTCTGGGGCACTTATAAATATTCATGTGGCTACAGTGCCTGGGACGCTCTACGGATTGCATGGAATCTCTAAAGTGCCACTTCTTCACATTCTCCTCCTGGCCTTCCCATGCATTCCCGGCAGAAGTGTAGTCTTGCTCTGCATCCGACACGTGGCTTCTTGGTGAATGAGGCCCTTTAGCGACTGCTGGAATACTCCATCCTCCCGACCGCATCGCTCATGGAGCACCTGTGTGAGGGCTATGGGAGCTCCGGGTGAGTTCTCACTTGTTATCTGAGGCTTCCCACTGATCATGTAGGAAGCCGCTAAATTAGACAGCAATCTTATAGACAGTCAGATAGGGCTGCTCCCTCGAAGAAGCCAAAGCAAAAGACAAGATGCCCTGCAACTGTGGGGCAGACAGGCAACTCTGCTGTGGGCCAGATCTCACAATGAAAGGTAAAACAAATGCACCCATATACTTCCCTAAGGACAGACGTCAGGGATTGATATTCTAAATAGGTATCAAACACTTTTAAAAAGTCAAAAGCAGACACTAACTCAAACCCCTACAGGAAATTCCCCGTGCTATATTCATGCCTGCTTGCTATGTGACTCCCTTCTTTATTTGATCTCAATTTAATCAATTTTACCTGAGCAATTGCACTTGTTTTTTTTTTTTTTTTTTTTTTGTGATCTTAATGGTTGACCATGCTTTGTCCCACCTCATACCCTCCCTGTGATTTCTAATTTTTCCGCACCTTGGACCTATGTCACCTCTTGAATTTGCTCTATACAGTGCTTAGGAAAGCCAGGGTCCTTGACAGCCTATTAGAGACTCCTTCTGTCTCTCTCTTGGACAGAAGCTTTCTTTTCCCCAGTAAATATATTCTGTACTTAATCACCATTGTTCCCACAATTCATTCATCTATTAAAAAAAATGCATATCAGACACCGAGCAGGCTGAGTTTCTTTCCTCTGTATCAATTGTGCCTTTGGATGAGACGAATGTCCATGTTGCTGCACTCACTAATCTCACTGCTTTGCACATTAACCTAAACACTGCTCACCTTTGCCTCATCCTTTTCCCATTACTGTACTATTAATTTAGTGGAAGCAAGCCAAGTAACTACCCTTCGCACAATTCATACTTCTGCTTGGTCCATATTAGCAAATACTCCAAAATTTATTGTCTTTATAACTGAATCCTTTCATGTTATGAACAATATCTAAGCAATCACAAACATAATGCATGAAATAAAATAGCTTATTAAATTTGTTATTAAGCTGAGAACAAAAACCTGAAATAAAACAAATCACATCTACTTCTCTGAGATTTTCTTGCTGTTACTGTCAATTTGTATTTGCTGTAGGTTTTTGTTTGGTTATTTTTTAATTTCTTTTTTAATTCATTTTAATGAGAAAAGATAAAATAGTAATGAAACAGTTTCAAAACAAGTTAGTAGGGCAGTTACAATAATTAATACATCACATATTGTTCTCTTCATAGTAGTTATTCAGAAGACAATATGCAGACATGATATTGTTTGGTTGTATTTTATTTCCTTGTTTTATTTTGGTTTGGTTTGGTTTAGTTTTGGAGGATGAAGAAAAGATTCACTGGAGTCTGTTTAGAATGAAAGAATAGGAGTGGCAGAAAAACTAAGCATTCAGGCAATCTGGTGGTAGCATAAAGTCAGGTGTATACAGAAGAGCAGATTCAGGTGTGCTGATGAAAAGAAAGGTAATAAAACAGACAATGTCAAGCATCCTTGAGCTGTATTCCAACATTCTCCAACACTATGGTCAAAGTGTTGTAAGGAGCTGAGTTAGACAGAGATAGTAGAGGCAGCCAGGCAGAGCCAGGCCCTCAGAAGGAGCCAGTATAAAAGACAAGATACCTTGCAACTGAGAAAGACAGACACGCGCTATGGGCCAGCCCTCAAGACAAAAGATCAAATACATAGCTCTGTAAAGATAATCATCCAGCACTGACATTCTAAATAAGTCTATCACCTTGAGGAAGCCAGGAAGAGTCACTAATCCAACCCGCAACAGCATAAGACTCTGTTCTGTATTCATGCCTGCTACATGACTCACTTCTCCATTTGATCCTGGATTTAGTCAATTTTACCTGAGCAACTGTGTTTGCAATCTTATTGGATAGTTTTGCCCCACTTCATGCGTGAGTTCCTATGTTTTCCACCTTGGACCTACTTCCCTTTATGGTTTTGCTCTATAAACATCCCTGAAAAAGACAGATTCCTTGGTAACCTCAGTTCCCACTCCATCTCTCTCGGTCAGTTTTCTTTCCCTCAATAAATATATTCTTCTCTTAACGTGTTTGTTCCTAAAATTCATTCTTTAGTTTTAGAGAACACAAACTCATCCCACCTATCTTTCAGGTTGGGGATTTCATTCCCTAAACCAAAAGCTCTTAATAAGTCTGCTTAAAAGTCAACCAAATTCCAAGTAGAATTTTGCTCTGCCTAAGGCTGGGTGGTGCTGATCTGTCTCTGAAGATTGGGATTTTATCCAGCGAAGATGATGCAGTAATACCACAAACTAAGAGAGAGCAGCAACACTCTGGTGCTAGAAGGAAAAGGTGAAGACAAGCAATTGCCCGCTGAATACTGGCATCCAAACATTTTCATGGGCTTCCCCAACCCTTTCCCAGGGCTGTGGCAACTTGTCACCCTGAAGATCTGGAAGTTTCTCTGAAGACTGACCAACCAAACAGAAAGAGCTAAGAAAAAAGGAAGACCCAACTGCATATGTGTATGTAGAGTCCTGATACGTGGCCATTACTGGATAATATGATGCTTCTCTCCTTTGTAGATTGTTTTATTCGTGGATTTTTATATAATAAGCATGCATTTATTCATCTGTAATCACAAAAAATTTACATTAATTGAGTAAACATTTTCACTGGGCACTATACTAAACAACTGAAATTCATTATCTCACTCAATTCTCACAGTAATTTTATAAATTAGATACTATTCAATCTTTACTCAATAATGGAGATAAGTCTTAGAGGGTAAGTAAATTGTGCAACATCAGGTGATACTAAGTAACAGAGTTAAATATAAACGAAATGCATTTGGTGTCAAGCTTCATTTAGTACCCTAAAAGGACCCAAATCAGTTTAAAACACATTATTTAAAAAGAAGAACTTCATCAAATTGTCCTTTTTCCTTTGTAGGGCTATTTTGTTCCAATGAAGTAAAATGAAAGATAAGAATGCCTGGTTGGAGCTTGGCTGCTCTGACAGATAAACCCACTTGGAAGTCAGTTACGGTGCTGTGGAGGGTTGGTACCGTGGCTCAGGAAGTGTGTGCAGAAACCTTTGCAAGGACATGGCGAGTCTAACAAGAGAAGCTAGAGCTCAAGGGGATGTCACAGATGGCACCTGACCTACCTTGAAAAATACGGATGTGCATCTATGGTAATTCGAAGGAAGAAGTACTACAGGACCAAGAGTTGTCATATATCCAAATAACATTTAACTATCTTACAAAATTCTAATTATGTTGCTACTGAATATATAAGGGTAAAAGTTTAACATAAAGGTAAGAACAAAACAAAGAAAAAGGAATTTAGAAGATAAAAACAAGTAGAAACCTAGAATTAGAAAATAGCAACAAATACCATGGAAAGCAAAAGTCTACCATTCATATACTGTGTGATGTATTGTCTTTATCTTAGGAAGACGAATAAAATAAAAAGGACATAACAAAAGATTCCTTAGATACCAAATATATAGTGGGAGGAAAGAAGAACCCAATAAGATAGAAGAATAAAGTTGAGGGAATCTGCTAAGAGGAGAACAAGAGACTAAAAAAATAGAAGCAAATGCAGAGAATCCTTCTCAGGGATACCAGAATAAAGAACAGGAAAATGGCATGAATTCATCAAAAAGCTTCCAGAAATGTCCCGACAGAACTGTAAAATATGATTTTTCCATTTTAAAGGTCCATAACTATCAATAAAAATGGGATAAGAAAACAAATTTACTGCAGGGAACATGCAAAAATGTAAGAAAAATAGGAGTCAAGAGAAGATTTTTATAAACTGAGAGAG
>NW_004524582.1:348263-353286 GCF_000260255.1 Octodon degus
AAAAATCACTTTCTGTAACTTCTATAAAACAAAACTCCGAAGAAGACACACCTGGAGACTGAAGACAATAATTATCTCTCACTTAAGCTATGCTCTTACTTCTAAATTAAGGAAATAAGAGTGATGGGAGTGGGACTAAATATTAGAAAAATAAAAAAGAAGTATGTTGCATTTACTTATTCTGCTACTGGGCAGAACAAGTTGCCAAGTTGTAGAAATCCCTATAGGTATCCTTGCAGTTAATTATACATCATTTATTCAGTTAAGGATAACTTCATAACGCTCACATGTACTGAATCAGAGAGACCACAAAATATTAAAGTTACTGCCTTTAGAACTGATGAAATGAAGATGATTCTTTTCTATCAGCGAGGTAGGCAATAGTATATTCATAGCTAGAAATGAATATATAGCTACATTTAATGAAGGCAGCTATTTAATAACGTGCTTTTCTATAGAAAGTGCATGCAATTTTTCCAGTCTATGGAACTGGATTCCTTTCATCTGACTTAGAATTCAGGGTTGAAAGACCCCTTGCGTTTGCCAAGAAAGCACTAAAATTTACATTTTCCCTAGTAATTAAAAATTCTGGATCACAGAGAAATAGATGTTCTTGTATGACTATCAATTCTTCCCTCACAATTGAAAAATGAGTGGGGACCTGGGGAGATAGCTCAGCGGTCTAAGCGCCTACCTGGCATGTGCAAGGACCTGGGTTTGAGTACCTCTATGCCGTGCTGAGACAGGAGGATAACTGAGCTGCATAGCAAGACCCTGTATCAAATAATTAAATAAATGAATTAAATATTTTTTTTAAAATTTCAAAGAAAAATGAGTGGGAAGGGGAAAAACTAAACAAAAATCCAAATTTTTCTTTGTAAAATATTTCTAAAATCATAAGAACAATATGGCAGGAGAGACTGTATTTTCAAAACTTAGCATTTCTGAAAATGAATTAAAGAGAAAATGCTTATCATTTGTCTTTCTCCAAAAGAACACATTACAAATGTACGGGGAATTACCATAGACGTTCCTAATCATCTTGTGCCCAAATAATGCTAAACTTTCGGCAAGGGTAGAGAACTGTTTCTGAGTTCAAAAGTGCCCCCACGTGGAAAAAAGAGGACATTACACCCTGCCTTCTACTTTCATGCTATTTGCTTACTACAGGATTTGCTGTCTTTACATTAACAAAGTTTTCTCATGAAAGTTGGTTAGTTAATCACGCAGGCAATAATTACAACTTATTAGCCACTTAGTTTTATTTTGATAGCACAGTAGATGAAGCACACTAAAGATACGAATCAACGTCACTTTGAGTATCACTGTACCCTAGTGCTTAGTATATGCCCTGGAATAGAGCAGAAGATAAATGTTTTGAATTAACAAAATTAAATGTCAGACATCTAAAACTGAATCTTCTTATTGTCCTCCTTATCCTCCCCACCTTTTATTTCTTTCTTCTTTTATTCCCCTTCCTTCTCTTTCTTTAACGCACACAACCTCCAGCAGCGCAGCTCCACTGACTGCTTGAGATTTCATTCTAATCCAGACTGTCACTGCTCTTTAATTCTGTCCGTCGCCCCAGATTACCGGTCCTCGGGTCACTGGCAAAGGCCCCCAGTGGGCCAGTCCGGCCCAGCACTCACTGCTAGCAGAGGAACTAACGAGCAGGAATCCTATTAAACTTCATCTCCTTGACTTAAAAAAATACATATGAAATAAGTAGGATTTCTAGTTTAGTGGAATGAGAAGTTTGATACATGTACTCACAGCAAATATCTGTGGAACTGAATAAACAGTATAGAATAAGCATTTTTTGCTTTTAAAAATTACTGAATGGTAACAAGCTGAAATAATCTTTTTTGTGGCTGTCCTTATTTAATGTATGAATTTTATTTTGGTGAGCAGTATTAGACATAATTAAAACAATAACACCTGACTGCATTAAAATTTCACTTTCCGTGATCATTTTTATAAAATTTCACCACGTTTTCATTAGAAACTACTTGGATATTAAAAATATGTAAAATTATATGAATATAATAAAAATATATCAATATCATTGTTTTTAGCCTGAAATTTCAGTTTAGAAAGAATGAATTAAAATAAATGTAATTCTTTGTTGGTAGACTAAATAAAAGTTAAGCTCAAGGATTTTTAGTGACATCCTTTTAATGTACCCTTTCATCATCTATTGTCATTAAAACAAACAGAAGCAAGGACAGTTTTGCACTAAGATTCTATCAGTGCCTATTAAATTTATTGACATTTTATTCATGGAGAAGTAAGTAATACTAGGATTTAATATTGTGAATCCAGAACATACCTTGTGAGAAATTCTGATTTAAGCTTCTTTTCTTATCAAAATTGTGACTAATTAGTTCTAGATCTGTTTAGAGAAATAAGACTTTCATAGAGGAAAGAAAAACTTTTCATAGAAATAATATAAACAATAAATTCTTATTTTACTGAGGTTTACTCTTTATTCATGAACTTGTTTGATAATGATAGACAAATGATAAGACAAAATGATATATGGGAATTTAAAGTCATCATCTAGGTTATTTATATGAGGCATTTGGCGAAAAAAATTTTAATAGCAATATTAGCACGCAGTTATATGCCAATACAGTACAGTTGCGGTGTGTCACTAACTATGCTATTTTCTTCTATGTCATAGGAATCAAAAAATCAGGTTGATTCTAACATGCTTTTTATTGTAGAAAAATAAAATAATAAATTGTTACCTAGTAAACTGAATTGCTCAGGAACCAAGAATTTTCTAATTCTTTATATGTCTAATATTCTATTTTTTATGAACAAAATGGTAGAATTAAGAACATTTTGTTCTAAGGAAAAATAATACATGCATATTTAAAATAGGTATTTTATAAAATACAGTACTACTTGTATCAAGCAAAACAGAAATCTAATTCCTTCTCCTGCAATCCATAAGCCAACCTATTTACATTAATAAAGCCTATATTTAGGGCCAGTGAGATAGCTCAGCAGACTAAGTGCCTAACCAGGGACCAAGCACAGGGACCAAGGCTTGATCCCTAGCACTGCAGGCCAACACTGAGCTGGCCACTGAAACCAGGCGTGGTGGTGCATACCTGTAATCCCAGCACTGGAGAGGCCGAAAGCAGGAAGATCACTATGAATCCAAGCTGTGTAGTGAGACCCTGTACCAAATACATTAAAAAAAAAACTTAAAGACTAAATATATTTATTTGAATCTTTAAATTACTTATTATTATAACTCTGACCAAAGATATGAGTATAGGAAAGATAAGTCTTAGACATCTGGTGACACATTATTGTCCCATAATCAATTTGTTTGGGCTCTAACCCAGACTCTGATGCCTAATTCATTCATTCTCCTTTTACCGAAGTATCCTTTCCAATACAATGCTGTTTTGTTTACCTGTTTGATTTTGATTATCTCGGGGAAATGTACGCAAAAGTAACCATACAATCATTTAAGTAGCTAATCTCTTTTTTGTGTTTTCTAGATGTCAGTTGCTGTGACATTCTTCAGTGTTCTGCCATTATTTGCCTAAAGTTTGTGCATAACATTTGCTTCATACTTTTGTGTACATTGATTCCCATTTTTATTCACTAAATTTATTTTGAAGAAAGCTTTGTATCATTACTAAATTCAAAAAGTTCCATATTGCATTCCAAACACAATTTACTCTGAAAAATAAATACAGAGTTTGACTTTAGTTAATGGCACAGTAGGTAATGGGACAAATCCTCCTACTAGGAACAAGTGGGAAAAGTTTAGCAAGATACGTTTCAAAGCTCGCTGTAATGCATTAGAGTTCTACCAATGGAAAAGAGAAATTTAAAGACAAGACATGGATGAATATAGGAAAGAAGAATGTTGACTTTCACTCTTAGAGCCACTTCTATTTTTTTCTACAAGTCATGTTTCTGAAATGCTGCGAAACAAAGTCGAATTTTCTAAGTATGTATATGTCTACAGAGGAAAAGAAATTAATTTCAGAGCCAGAAAACTGGCAGAGTAAAACTGTAAGGTTTTTAGTTTAAAAGGACTACTGCTAGGAGCATCACCTTGCCCTGCTCTCCTTCAAGTCCAAAGCTTTGCCTGCTGAGGGCAGTTTGCTTTGCCCTTGCCTGTGCACGTGTTCATCCACATCCAGCCTTACCCACCTCTGAAAATGTTAGCACTTCCTACTTTGCTCATACTATAACCCCGGCTCCTGGATCTGACTGGTTAAGGGCCAGTCCTTCACTAGAGATCATTTACAGCTAATAGTCGCCACACTACTAGAGGCAGTGTTGATTCCACCAGTTTTAGAGATCTGTATTACATTCTAGGACAGAAAAGGAAACAATGTTCTACAATAGTCAGCCTTTCCTGTTGACGATAAAATCCACCCCAATTTGTGTGCTCTAGTAGTGTGTCCTGAAAACAAATCTAACATAACAGAGGCGAAAATTAGCAGCTCGCTTTCTAAGCTCTATTAAAATTTACAGGGGCTCTTTGCTAATTGGTTTATAAAGATGAAAAAGAACTTAAATAAATGTAAGACACGAGAACCAAAGAAAATAAAAATAACTGTAGTAATTTAAATATGCTCATTATGCAAATGACAAAGTTCTGCTATAAAATTAATACCTTTTATGTGATTCACTTAATCAAGATGAATTCTTAGAAATTATCCTGGTGTGATAATATACTTTTTCTCAGAGTTTATGATCATGTATAAATACTATAAGCAATGTTAGAAAATATTCTAGTTTAGGCAAGATTTTGCATTTTATAAAAGTTGAAGAGCTGGAACTTTATAAGCTTTGTATTCTAGTTTCACTATTCAATTAAGCTAATTTTGATAGCATAAATATTTCTAATTATTCCTGGTGGGAGGGTAACCAAAGTTTTTATAAAGGAGATAGACTCTTATAACTTCAGGTAGCAATGAAAGTGATATGAATAAGGACAACTATTCTGTGCATCTTATTTGCATACATTTCAAAGTACTATTTTTAT
>NW_004524582.1:354041-355043 GCF_000260255.1 Octodon degus
CACATAAGTTTAATTTTATTTTCAGATTGAAAGTTAAAGTTTTAATATTGTCATTAAATATTGTGTGGTATCACTATATTTTGAATTTAAATATCTTACCACATCAAAGGCAAAAGAAAAAGTCTTAGGTAGGACAAGAAGACATGGATAAATGAAAATTTTAACCTTAATCTACATAGCCAGCTCTCCATTTAAAAAAAGCAAGGTTACACTTGCCATTCATACCTTACTCAGAAGGTGAAATCTCCTTTTTGCATTGTTTATGTAGACATTTATCCTTTAGGAGGCTAACATTGCTCTACCATTCCACCCTTACCTACCACATGTAGGAGTGGCTAGCCAGTCCCACTACATTAAGTAGTTTGCCTAAAATGTATCCGATGCATGGTTTGCCATAAACTCATCATTCTAGATACGCTGTTGGACACAGTCGGTGGCAATACTTTGTGTATCCCTATTGCCACGCCGCACCACGGACTCTCCTTACTCTGAGCTACTGGAGACAGCGCCTCTAAATCCCAGTAGATGTAGAGTAAACAATTCCAAAAGGACCAGAATCAAATCATAGCGCTCACTCTTCATTTTCTGTTTTTCTAATCTTCCCAAAATTTGTATCGGTCAGAGTTCAATCAAAGAAACAGCATAACTTGAATATTAAGAAATTAATTGCAGGGAATTCATCGGACAAGTCCAAAGTGCGAAGGCAAGGCCGTTACCTCAGAAAATACATGCTGGAAACTGAGGGTTCCTGCTGAAGTCACTGTTCACAGGTGCAAATGCTTCTTCTTGGAAGCCTCAGTTCTGTTTTTCCAGACTTTTTCAACACATTGAGTTGAACTGATCCATATCATCTGGAATAATCTCTTTTACCTAAAGTCAGATACTTATGATTTTATTGCACAGACAAAATATCTTCACAGGGGCCAGGGAGATGGCTCAGTGGAATAAGCGCTTCCCTGGCAAAGTACAAGGGCCTGAGTTCAATCCCCAGTTCCTAAAAAA
>NW_004524582.1:355183-356844 GCF_000260255.1 Octodon degus
TAACATATCAAAGGACCATCGCTTCTGTCTTCATTCATATAAAGTATATATTACTTTTAAAATAAAAATAAGGAGCTGAGGAGATAGATCTGCAGTCTAAGCACCTGCCTGGCAAGCGCAAGGACCTGGGTTCGATCTCTGGTATCTCATGCCATGCTGGTCCCTGGGTGAACTATGCTGGCCACTGAAACTGGCTATGGTGGTGCACGCCTTTAATCCCAATGCTGGGGAGGCTGAGACAGGAGGATCTCTGAGTCCAAGCTGCATAGCAAATAAATAAATACCAAATAAATAAATACATAAATAAAAATTAATAATAATAAATGCATGACCTAAAACTTTCCTTAAGCACAATGGACACATATCACAATGCTATAATAATATATGGGGGTACCAGCACAATCTTGATCCATTTTTCTTCTATTTAATTCTTTTTTGATCTGTTCGTCTTGTGTTCACTGCCAAAGACACAGCCTAATACCTATAACAGTTATTGAATGGTAGTTTAGAGTTTATACAGCTTCCAAGGATTTTTTAAAATTTTTTTTTTACTAAAATGATAGGCTACATCCTGAGAAAAATCTCACTTTTAAGTCCCAGGAGTTTCATCCATCATCTTTTATTATATCAAAGTGACAGGTAGTTTGAATCTTCATCATAGCTTGAATTCCAAAATGTAACAAGTGCACAATAAAGATAAATCAAGAAAAATAAAAGACATTGAATTTTTTTAAGAGCTGCTATTTTGCTCTAATGCCCCTAACAACACAGGAACAAGCAGTTTGAGCCCAGCTTGCTAGCCAGTCTCTTGGTTGGCCTGGCTTATTTCCTATGCCAGATGCAGTTGTGTTGAAGGCAAGCTGTGAGTTCTTTTAAACACATTTTTATATCAATTCATTTTCCTCTGTAATCTTGTTTGGTCTCTGTCATGTCCTAAATAGTTCAGCAAGAAGAATTTTTACACACTATCCCCATTCGCAGTAATTTATTTCCCAGAGAGTTTCTGTGCTGTCACTTTTCATTAGAAAAGAAATGACTGGTCAGTCAACCAACAGTTTTAAGTGTCCTTTGTGACAAAACAGGTTGTCTTCTCTTCAATAAAGGCCCTGGGGAAATTCATCCATATCTTGAAAGCATATTTATCTCAATTAATTTTTTAAATGGAAACAATTGCCAGCCTCCTAATTTAATCACACTGTATAGAAACCTGTCAAAATATAATGAAAATCAAATCATGCTTGAAAGAACAATATAAAAACAAGAGGAAAACTGCTACATAGGAATTAATGCAGAGGACCCGGTGACTTGTTATTTGTCAATAATCATTAAGCAAAGAACCTTTTTCTCCTTACCCCCAACTGCTCAGGCTATTTCTTTACATTTTCTGTATCATCTTCATAAAAAATCAAGTGTAAAGTTTGTCCTGCATAGAATAAGATCCTATACGTCTGGGAAGATATCTCAGTGGTCTAAGTGCATACCTGGCAAGTACAAGGACCAAGGTTCAATCCCCGGTACCCATGCCTTGCTAACCTTGGGCTGTGCTGGCCACCTAAACCAGGCGTGGTGGTGAAAGCCTAAATTCCAGCCCTGGGGAGGCTGACACAGGAGGATCACTACGAGTCTGAACTATGTAGTGAGACTCTGTACCAAATAAATAA
>NW_004524582.1:357994-387059 GCF_000260255.1 Octodon degus
AAAAAAAAAAAAAACCTTTTTTGGATAGGACTTCCAGTAAAATTGACCCAACTGGTAAATTGATCCATATTGGTGGCTTCAATTTGATACAATATTCAATCTTTACAGGCAGGTAAGTACCAAGGTTCTCTTCCTAGACATCTATTGTCAAGTATCAATGCAATCATTAGAACTACTTTTTGAGACATGCATTTGCTAGGTTGCCCAGGCTGTCCTCGAACTAAGAGTGATCCTCCTGCCTCAGCCTCCCAAGTGCTGGGATTCCAGGTGGGTTCATCAGCAGTTGGCTCCCTAAACTCATTGCAATCCCAGCTCTTTGTTTTTGTTAAATACACTCCCGTGCTTGTTCTGCAATCTTTCAGAGATGCTCACCTGACAGTGTGCTAGAGACAAGTCCACATAACTAGTTGAGAGCACCAGCAACCAAATCCCTCTGAGTTAGTAACAAAAGGTCAGTGTCTCCGGGAATGAAACTTCAAGCTCCTCCAGAATCACACTTCAGCATCCACTGTTCACACAATGAGCAATGTAATAGTGTTTCTACAGTATTTCTGCTCCTTCTACAAACGTTGGCCACGCCTTCATTTTTTTCAGTGAAAACTCATGGGCCCCCTCTGGGGGGCTAACTGAATAGCTTGCTTTTTCATTCACAGATGAATAAGGGTAAAGCCTTGTAGCAGTCACTTCTGTGGTGTGATCAGGAGTGTTTATGTTTTTAGTACAGGGTCTACAGGCTCTCGAGATCCTCTGGAGAATGATACTTACTAGGGTAGTTAACATAGCCCTTGAGGGAACACTTTCATATATGTCACATTGCCTACAGTGAAGTATTTTAAATTAAATGTAGCCTGCCATGCCCGCCCTACCCCCGGGGCACTGAGAGCAATTGAGACTGGGTGTGGTGGCACAGGCCTGTAATCCCAGCTCTTGGGAGACTATAAACAGGTGGAACACTATGAGTCCAATCTAGTAGTGAGACCCTGAACATCCTGTAGTCCCTTCCTTACAATACAAAAAAAAAAATAAATTAATTACTTAAATGCGAAAGGAATAAAGCATTTTCCAAGGTAAAAATATATTGCAAGCACAACCCAACAAACCACTTGTTCTCTCCCTCTTTGTGAATCTTTTTATTCCTCCCTCATAAATCATCCTCATAAAATTATGACAGGTATATTTACCAAAATCCAAAAGAATATTAAAGATTATTTAAATGTGTTTTAAATTTACACAACATTGATGTATTATAATTTGAATATAAAGTCATGTGAGAGTCTAGCCTATTATTTTGGCAAGCCAAAATAATTCTTGAGTATGGCTAGGCATGATGGTGCATACTTATGGGTTCAATATTTAGTACTGCTTTGTCCCCCCAAATTTAATTCACTATAAAAAGACTATTGATATTAAACAGTCATCATTATTTGTTATTCTTGGCAAACTGCACAAAGGAAGTGAGTACTGATGGAGCCAGGTCACTTCTAACAGTACAGGCAGCACAAAGAAGTCAGCAAATCAATATTAGGTGTAGGTGACAGTATTCACTGGTATCCTTCAGAAGCTCATCTACATTTGTAGCCCAAGTATGAAGGCGCCTACAAATGCTTCTGCTTCCTGAATGGTTTCCCCCATGCGTACAGTCTCTTGGTTAGAAATAAAGAAAAAAACTGCTCCATTCACACCAATAACACTCACCCAGTCCCATTTGTATGTTTTAATCTAGAATACAAACTTTATACTAAAGGACAGAAAAAGATAACAGTGAATTAAAAGCACAATGTAAAATGAATTACATAGATTTGGCCAAAGCGTTAGTGTAGGCAACAGTCCTACTGGTTCTATTTGAACCACTGAAGTGTTTCATGTGAACTTCAGAGTGGGATTTTTTTCAGTAAAATCAACTGCAAACTTTTCAGAGTAGCATATGGGATGTGTACTCCCACTTTCCTTTGAGTACTGCTTGAGGACATGACTGTACAGGGCCACTTTCCCAAATGGCAAAGGCAGACATTCCCGAGCAGTAGCTCTGCTGTCAAGAATGTGCAGCTTCCGTACGCCAAGCCTAGGTTCAGGGTTCTAGGGATCTGATTTCATGACCTACGTATTAATCAAATCACAGAGAGACAATCAGTTAATTAATCCATAACATGAAGTAATTAGAGCTACCTGTAGTAATAAGTCAGAGGCTCAGACCCATAATTATCAGAGGAAAAAATATCTGCAAATAAATACATGGTGATAAGACTGATGGAAATTTTAGGACAAATAGTGTTCTACTTTTTTAAATGATGCAATGGTATCATCTGTGAATATGAGCAAAAGAAATAAAAATTAAAAACTTAAAAGAAGGGCCAGTGAAATAGCTTAGCAGACTAAGTACTTGCTTAGGTAAGCGCAGGGGCTAGGGTTCGATCCCTGGCACCGCATGATGCTCTGGCCCTGGCCGAGTCATGTAGAGTCAGCAATAAAATCCGGCTGTGGTGGCACACACTTGTAATCCCAGCACTAGGGATACTGCACAGTGAATCAGACCCTGCACAAAAAAATAAATAAGTAAAACCTTACAAAGAAAAATCACATCTCAGTACCATAATTTTGAATCTACCAAGCCAAAGGAGGAGGAGTTAGAAGAGTAACCCCATTGTCTGTATATCTCTTCATTTTCTTTAAAAAACAAGAAAAAAAAATGGCAGCGAACTATTGGATTAATAATATTTCTTAGCTATTGTGGATTATTCAGGCCCACAATCTCCTGAACGAGTGGATGGTGAAGGCTTAAATAAATGAGACAAGTGGTATGATTTTAGGGCTTCAGGAGATTTGAAAACTCTCTCACAGCTCTTGAGATTCTCTAGGCTTTGATCAAAACTTCCTGGGTAGCCCATATTTATTTGGTTTTCAAACAAAGGAGGAAGATACTGAAGAAAATGTGAGTGTCTAACAGGACCTTGTGAAATGTTTACATAGTTAAATTATGTCAATCAGGAGAACTACCTGATCTTTAGGTTGAGACTTATTGTAAGAGTGTGGAGCCTGCAGCAGCAGTCTGCTTTTAGTTCATTGGAGTTGGAGTCAACTGTAGTCTACTGTGGCCTTATCCTGTCCTTTGAGGCACCCCAACTCACAGGACAATATGGCCAGAGCAGGGCCCAGTGACTCACAGAGGATCACTTACTATAAGTCTGCTGCGCATCTCCAGACAAAGGCCTAGGTCTTGGGCAAATTCCCGCATAAACATGAAAAGCCATGTTGATTAAAGCCAATTGGTTAATATTAAATCCTGCTCAGAGCCTCTTCATAGTGGTCTACATCAGAGAACTGACAATATAATAAAATACTATCATTTCATAAATCTAGGAAATATTTATCATTTAAATTTCTATGATATTGTGTGGATTTAAAAATTTAGTAGTTACAATATCTTGTGCTGTAGTCCTAATTCCAGTATAAGTTAATTCATCTTCATATAATAATTGGTAAATTCCTTCCTGATGAGTACAGAAGTATCTTTGCTTTGGTAAACACTCCCCAGTTCACTCCTTTCACTGTGCTGGCCCTACTATGGCAGCCAGGATCTGTCTTTGGCCTCATGTAGCTGTCTCTTGTGACCCACAGTGGCTCTGTTAAAATCTGTGCTCTCCTGCTGTCCCAGAGCTCTTATGTTAAGTGTGGTCCATTTGCATTTGGAGTCTCAAATCAAAAGTATGTACTCCAGAGAAGATATCAGATTGTTACATCCAACTAATTTTAGCTTTATAAGCACTGGAGGCTGTATAATTAGCATAACAGGCACTAGAGATGACGGGCTATGTTGGGCTGTTCTGTTTTCTGGAAGAACAAGGAACTCTTGATTGTTTAGAGATTAAAATATTATATATGTGCCTTCAAATAATAAGGTATGAAGGCTTCTGGCTTCTAGTACAGCATGTAACAGCTTATAAATCAACACTTCACCTTAACAACAAATAAAAAGTTGAACAAACTAAAAACTCCACACCTCTTCTTTGTTCACAAAAGAACAAAGGTCACAGGGCAAACTGCTTGCCCCCACATTGGAGAGCTAGGCAAATATGTACAGCAAATAGTGGTGTATGGGAACAGAAACAACAGCAGGAGAAACAACCAGCAAAGGAAAATGTGAGCATCAGTTGATAAATGGCTGGAAGTTCAGAGAGCTGGAAGTTAAAGCTTCTGGGTTTTATGAAAGGGACTTCCTTGCTTTTACCTCTAGAATATCCACCAGGATTGGACAGTAAAGATCAGAGGAAAACTTCCAGCTTCCAGTGGGAAATATACCAGACTATTCCATTCTTCCGTACAAGGCCTGTCCCCAGGAGGAACTAGTGGACCAGAGACTGAGCTCATGGAGTTTTGTAAAAGCCCACTAAGCTCCAGGGAAGACAAACACCCAACCTCAGTTCTCTGTTGCCATGTGACCACCTGATGGTAGGGAGAAACAATCGCAAAGGTTATAGCCAGGGACATGAGCTCCCTAAAAGACAGAGACCCAATCAGAGGTATTACCCTTTTGCCAATACCTTACCAGCTTATCATGAAAACCCTGTTTACCAGAGATTCTTAGCCGTTGTGCCCATTTTGAGCAAAAACCAACAAAGCAGGAAAAAAACCTCATGTATGTCAAGAAGGCTGAACCTCACAGGCATGACAAGGATGTGGAATTGTTATCTGAGAAATTTAGAGCAGTTCTGAGCATGCTCTACCAAGACTCTGCTAACTTAATGCTTGGAAATGTAGACAATGGATAGGAACATATGGGCAAGGTGAGCAGACAGATGGGAAGTCTATAAATAAAAAGAAATTAAGAATACGGTAACAGGCACAGGGGCTGAGGGTTCGATTCCCAGGCCTGCTGTACTGGCCCCACCCCCAGAGCGTGCTGAGACAGCAACAGAGAGTGGGCGTGGTTGCCCTTGCCTATAACCCCAGCTCTTGGGAGGCTGTAAATAGGTGGATCAGTACAAGTCCGATTTAGTAGCAAGACCCTGGACACCCTGTAGACCCTCCCCTAAAATACGAAATAAATAAATAAATAAATGTTTAAAAAGAATACTGTAAGAAAAGGGATGGATTTCCTTGTTGGGCTCATTATGTGAAGTGGAAATAGCCAAAGAATCTCTGAGCTATAGTCCTAGAAACTTGAAAAATACAAAAGAAGAAAAATAATATTTAAAAACATAGACTGGAATATCCAAGAACTCTGAGACCATCACAAAAGATGCAACATATTCTTAAAAGGACTTCTATAAGGAGAAGAAAGAAAGGGGCAAATATATATATTTGGAGTAATAATAATGGAAAATTTCTCTACATTTATATCAGGCATCAAACTATAGACGTAGAAAGCTAGGAAAACCAAGCAGAACAAATGCCAAAATGATAATAACTTAAGTGGTAAGAGCATACCATGTTTGAGTGGCAGTAAATTAAATATAGAGGAACAACTGTTGACCAACGGGATTAAAAAAAATAAGCAGAGGTAAGAATTTGAGCTGATTCTCCTCATAATCCATGCATTCAAGAATGGTAAGTCCCTAAAGTATCTAAATTTTTGTCAGATAAAATAAGACCCACCTACAATGCTGTATCCCACAAAATTATAGGATAGAATCCAAAAGTGAAGGAGAAATAGACTTCCCTCAGAAAAAAAATGAAGTGAAGGAATTTATTACCAGGAGACTGACCTTCTAGGGAATATCTAAAGAGTCCTTCAGAAAGAAAAGTGATAAGGAACTCAGAGCTAGGGTGGGGATCTAGCTCAGTGGCACAGCACCAGTCAAAAGATCCTGAGTTCAATTCCCAGTACCAAAAAGAAGAAAGAAACTGAGATCTATAAACAAAAGAAAGAACATTAAAGGAGAGGGAGGAATAAGTAAACTGAAGAACTTTATTGTTTCTTGTCCTTCATTGAGCAAAGAGGTAAAGTTCCACCAAACACTAACAGCAACAATATATTTGATGGTTATAGCTTACATATAAGTGGACTGCATAACATCAATGATACAAGAAAAGCGCAATGGGAAATACCTGGTTATTATGAGGTACTTGTGCACATATAAGGCAGGCTGGCATTATTTTAACACAGTAATGAAACACTGACTGACTGCTCTTGTTCAGCTGCCCCCTGTGATCCAAGAGCCCTACAGGCTCCGGTCGAGATGGCAAACAGCTTGTCTCCTGCATTCCATGAGAAACACACCCCACTGTCTCCTTTACAAAGTCTTTCTTGGCTTTCCTTCCAAATTCACAGATCATGTTAGAAATACTCTACTCTTATTCTATATTTTTTTTTGTATGTGATTATCTTACTAAACTTTACTTTGTGTTGCATTTATCTTTTAGGAACATTTATCTAGATAGGAAGTCTACATATTACTCATTTTATATCTCAAGATTTTAGAAGAGATATATATCTCTTAGAGAAAATACCTATTGTATAGCATACTCTCTACCATCTTTGTATGATAATATTTTACACTGCAAGATCACAGTAGGGCTTATCCAAGGGGTCTTTTTGTCATACCTTCATGACCCTATGAAGTATTAGATTCAGAAGAACTCAGTCCAATTGCTTAAGTGAAGCTCTCAAATGATGAATTTAGGTCACCAGAGGTAGTCATTGCTCAAAAGCATATTCTCTAAAAGTAGAGCATCTTATAACCTGAGCCATGTTTAAAATCCTGGTAGGGGATATACCACAATCACAAAGGTGGATTTCCCAGGGTGAGGCTTACCCATCGCACCCCGAATGTGCTGACCCCTGTGATTTCCCCAAATGTTGGAAATTCGATGGCATAATTTGTGGTAGTGGGGGACTGTGTTCATGCTCTCCCCTGGAAAAAGAAAAAGAAAGAAATAGGAAAATGCTGTCATTGTACATAATATGTAACCTGATTATTTTTCAGATAGGGAAAGCTTTTCTAAGAAGACATAAACACAACATTGGGGCCAGGAATCCAGAGGACAAGTGAATAGAATTCACATGAGAAGGAATTTCCTAAAAGACTTTCTAAAGAGAAGCAGCTGAAAAGTACCCAGTTACCCAGGACATGAGCTTAGAAGAGCTGGCCAGCTCAGTCCCACACAACTTGGCACTGATGAGAGAAACTGAACAAGAGAAGTTGTGTTCTGTACATTGAACAACTGAGCACAATAAATATAATCATTATAGGTTGCAAACATGGAGTAATAAAAATTTAAACTGAAATTAAGAAATAAATTGAGATGTGAGGAGAAATTGAAACAGAAAAAGTATTGTCTATTTGGCAGTACTTCTTCTCTTCACTGGTGACATGCTCGTCCTTTCAGGGTAGGGGGAATGATTTCTTGTAGTTTCATGGAGTTCACTTGTGTGAACCAGACTTCCAGCCAGGCCTATGTAGACCCTTATTGCAGCAATGAATTCAGTGACAGCTGTACATTCCAAACCAGCTTAATTCACTTGGTTGTGAGCCATTCTTCCTGAATTCTTTAGACAAACTGCTCTTCTATTGAGATTGTTACATTTGAAGGGCATGCATGTGGGACTTCTGAACATCATTTCATAAGGCATTTGAACAAAAAAGACAATGAAAGAGATTCTGCAGAAAATCTAAGATTTGGTCCTACCTACCCTACTCTGCAATGCATACAAAATTTAGTCTGAGGAGTACCCTTCCTGCTTGCAGGTGAAAATAATTCTAATTTATAAAAAGGATAGTATAATTAACCTATAATATATGCATTTTTAAAAAGTCTATAGTTTCGAGTTTGAAAACTATAAAGAATAGACATGGATCAGCCAGATAGCTCAGTGGACTAAAGTGTCTGCTTAGGCAGAGCGAATTGATGGGATTCATGCTGTGCCGACCCCGCCCCTGGGGAGCGCTGAGAGGGCGACTGAGACTGGACATGGTGGCACATACCTGTAATGCCAGAGGTTGGGAGGCTAAAAGCAGGAAAATCACTATGAGTCTGATCTATGTAGTGAGACTCTGTGGACCTTGCAGGCCCTATACCGACTACACAGAGGGGAAAAGAGAATAGTCACAATTTCTGCATTTCTAAGCTAATCCTGATTTTTCTGTGCTATTGGTGAAGGAACAATAAAATAGTTGAGAAACATAAAAAATAGAAATGGCCTCCTGGGCCTCTGGAATTATGTAAATGACATAATGGCTCCTATTAAATTCTAAGGTCATAAGTCCGACAAGTAGATAAAAATACATAAAGGAAATAAGGTGGATTAGTGTACTAGTGAAGAAAAGGAATCTAATTTAACATTCATTTAAAACCTACCTATTAACAATCTAAGACAGCACTAGTTCCCTTGTAAGAGAACAGACTACAAAACAAAAGAGAGTTTATGAAGCATTTAGCTCCCAGCCTAAAGCTGCTGGAGTTGACAAGTTCATTTTTAGTATTTGATTTAAAAATCCTGGGCACAGCAGCAGCAAGTTAAGATGCAAATTAATTTTTTTAGAAAACAGAAGAGATGTACATTTTAATTGAATTTCGTGTGAATAAAACATTTGCTATTTCAGAGTCTAAATTGCATTCTGAATGATTTGAGAGGAAGTCTTAACATTTTTCATTTTTTGATTTTTCTTCAGCAGTTTGTGTTCCCAATCACTCCTACGACGTCAAGTTATTGTCAGAGGGTCTCACAGGACCCGAGCTTTATTGAGAAATTAGGGAGATTACAGCTAGCCCAAGCGAAAGGCATCTTTTGGTCAGGGATCAGAAGTGCATGTGAGGATGAAAGCCTCATCCTCAAGGCCAACCTGCGCAAGTCTTGCTGGCACGGGAGGTTGCAATGAGAAAAGACCAACAAGGGCCAGAAAGGAGGCTCCATACACACTGCACCCTTAGTTCCATCTCAAAATTGTGAAAAAAAGGTTTTGGTTTTTGTAAGGTACCCAGTCCAAGGCATCTTTTTTTTTTAAGCAGCAGCCATGCTGGATTAAGATAGCAATGAGAAAGGTTATAAAACCATCCTCACCAACTCTGTGTGTGGCCTCATGTTTCCACTCCAGCTCCCTGACCTGAGAGGCCCTGAGACTCACACACGCCCGTGATGCCTGATGCCTCTCCCCTAACATGATAAAGAGGAATATCCATAAAGGTTTCCAAATAAAGAGCCATAGAGGAAAGTAGTGCCTTGATTTTAATTTCATAGGAGAAAATTTATCATGCTCCTTGCTTGATGGCAGTGACAGGATTGCCAAGCAACATGAGCAGAGAAATGATAGGATCAGAGGTGGGGGTGAGGGCAAGGGCTGGCAATGGTGCCTGTGCGAAGCCCTATGCTAAGCTGGTCACCTCAGCAGCACCTGGGACACATGAGATAATCAGACTTTAAGGCAATATCAGGGAGAGGCTGGATATACAGAAAGTAATACAAAACTTAGATTTAAATTCATATACTACACCCACCTGCACAAACACCTCTGTTTATTTCATTTTGCCTTGTTATATGGTACTCTACAATTTTCACCCTATTTATATTCAAAAAAGGGTGGAAGGAGAGAGAAAGAAAACAGACTATTGATTATGCTAAGCATACAAAGGGAAGGCAAATTTTGATATGACATAAGATAGAGAAAATTTTACACTTTCATATGTTTCAGATAGTTGGCATTCTTGTGATGCAACCCTTCTGACCTCCAGGGCTTCCTTATTCTGTCATAATCAAAGACAGAAAATACATGAAAAAGAGACAGAAAAAATTTTCACTTTTACCCCTGTAACTAGTTTGTAGTTCAGACTATATTCACATTTCAGAAACTCTTGGGCCAGGAAGTAGCTCAGCAACACAGTACCTGCCTGACAGGTGCAAGGTCCTGAGTTCAAGTCCAGCACCAAAAATAAAAAATACATAAATTCTTACAATGAAGTTTATTACATTTGATTATGTGTGTATAGGTCACATGTATGTATATATACTCACATAAACATAACTTATATATGTAAATAACATATATAGGAAGAGCAAGTACATAAATTTTATAATTTACTCCTGTGTTAAAAATATGAAGCTAAAAAAAATGAAGCTGATGTTTGTATCATTTATTCAAATTGGTCTCATGTATAACACATTACAGTAAAGAGAAAGTCAATCTCACTTCACTAATAGCACTGTCCTCATTAATGACCCAGAGAAGAAATTATATTCCTTCAATTTTATCTGCAGTTATTCTTGGGAAATGTAAGCCATTACTCTGTGGAATTTGTACATATTTAAATATTTATGATTGGTTTATTAATATTTATGCTTTAATAATTCTGTAGATTAAAAGTAAATGAAAACTGCTATGCAAATGTATTGGATTTGAACAATTAAGTAAATGAAGGGCAAGTGGTAGGCCCCATATTTCTCACTGTTGTACAGTGAAGTTGCAGATATGCACAGAGAAGAGACTAGAAAGAACCACACAGAGATAGATTACAATTGCCCAGAACTTGGTTCTTAATATTATTCCTTAGCAAAAGGAACCAAGGTTCCTTGGGTCCTTAATGGTTGGTTACAATGGTGGGGCAGGGCATATACAAAATAATCCTAAATCCTCTGAGTGTCAGAGGGCAGCAAGTTCTGGAACTGGATAAGAGGAACCAAAAGAACCTCACAACATGTAGATGAGAATAGAATATGCTGAAAGATCACAGAAGCCCACCTAAAGTACTCCAAAAAGCCCAAAGATGAAACAATTTGAACTACAAAATAAGTAAATAGTTTTGGGTTAAAATATAAAGTATAAAATATTTACTAATGACCCAAATCTGATATAAATAAATGGTCAACCAAATAAATGGTACATGACAGAGGAATCAAATTTTTCATACAGAAGAACTCCAACTCACCTACAGGACATTCTGTTGTCATGTTGTCAGGGACACTGATTATAATTCCTAATGGTTTAAGCCTGTCTGTACCATGTGCGGTGATTGTCACGGGTTGCACTGTATCTCCCATCCACTGCAAGCCCATAAGCCTCAAGTACCTCAAAATGTGACCTTCTGTAGAAATAGGACCATGCCACACAATAGTTAAGAGAAGTTCATACTGGAGTAAGGAGGCCTCGGATGCAGAAGGACTCATTCATCTGTAAAACAAGGAAATGTAGACCTAGACACAAACAGGATAACAGTTCCACAGTAACTGAGACAGAACTGAAGGTGGTATGGCTGCTAACCAAAGAAGAATTTGTAAGGCAGCTGGCAAACCAGCAGAAGCTACAACGAAATCCCAGGACAGCTTCTCCTGCACCATCTTCAGAAGGGATCCGACCTACTGACCCCTTGATCTTGGATTCAGGGTTCAGGTTCACATGCAGCTTGGAATTAGGATGCCTGTCAAAGGTGTATGAGTTAAAAGTTGATTCTCAGTGACTTAGGGAAAGATTGGAACCTGCAGGAGGTGGGATCCTGGGGAAAACGTTAGGTCATTGGAAGTTCCCTTGCAGAAAATAGTGGGCCTCCCAGTCCCTTCCTGTATCTTTCATTTCCCACCAGGCAGGGGATGAAATGCTTTGCTCCATCAGAGGTGACAACTCTCTGCTAGCTCAGAAGCAATGGGGTAAACCATCCTGGAGTGAAAGCTCAGAATCTGTGAGCCAAATGAAACCTTTCCTTCTCAAAAGTTTATTATCTCAAGTATTATGTCTCAGTGATGAAGCTGATCAATACATCCCAGAATTAATGAGACAGTAAATTTCTGTTATTTAAGGTACTCAGCACATGACATTTTCTTATGTTGGCTCCAGCACATTAGTATAGTGACTTGATATGGTCACAATATGGCAGGAGGAAAACAATAACTGTAGAGTGGAGAAACACGACAAACACTGTCTCAGCCAGGTAAGTGGGGGGGCAACAACAGTAGTGAGTCAAACTACTCTTGACTCAATGCAATGACTTAATGACATTTTATCTGTAGCCTTCTTCAAAACTACCCATAAGCCCAGGGTAACCAGGAGACACAATTCAGATAAATCTCAATTGAGGGACATTTATAGGCTACTTGAGTTTTCCTTCTAAAAACTGTAAAAGTCTAAAATGAGGCAAAGTTTGAGCCTGCCAGAGGCAGAGGAACAAAGGAAACACAAGTGTCATATTCTGGACTGAGACTGTAAACTAGAAAGGGACTCTGGTTAAAACCCAGGAAAACCTATTTGAAGTATAATCTGAGGAGTTGTTAATAACACAAGGTTACCTGGATTCATGAACTGAATTTGAAAATGACCACATTCCTGGTCCTGCTGAGAAGATGACTCTGGTCATCTTTGGCACCTGTGTAGAGTTCACAAAGCCACAATTTTGCCAAGTGCTTCTGATTGCAAACCAATTCCTTACAAAAAGAGGCATTTGTGAACAGAAGTATTACATTTGTAATATGTTAATCATGGTTAAATTTTTTTTTCTTTTTTGGATTTTTAATTTTTATTACTCAATGTTTGTGGTACATAACGATTTCATTTCTTGGAGATCTTGGTTCATGAACGTAACACATCATTGTTCATCCCTTGCCCACAGTGTCCTCCCCTATCCCTCCCTCTCTCGGTCCTCTTCCCATTTGAAAAAAAATCTATCTCCCTAATTCAAATTTTCTGTCATTTATTTTGTTCTTTGTCTGCATTTAGAGTTCCTTACATGGAAGAATTCATGGCATATTTAAGCTTGGTTAATTTATTTTAAAAGATGTTTCATATTAATGTAAAATGTTATCTTCTCGACTTTGGTGTAAATCTAAAACTGTTTTAGAATGACATCACTAAACTGAACAAAAAAATTGAATCAGCTGCATGTTGAGCAATGTATTTTAAATGCATGAGACAAAGTACCTGAAATACTTTATATGAAATGAAGTTTTCAGTAATTCCCACATACTCATGAAAGTTAATGTGCACATTAAATATAAAATAGTGAGATCATAAATTATTTATATAAACCATGCTCTTCAGTGATGCAGAATGCATATTTTGAAATGATCTCCAACTCTTTTTCATCTTTTCAAGGTGTAACTAATAAATATTTTTCCCTGTCAGCTTACTAGAATTATAACAATCTTTGACATATTTTCCTTAGACACTTACACAAACAACTGTGGTTCATTAATTTCAGCTTAACAATTTTTTGTGTTCCATGACAATGATTCAAAAAACCCCAAAAGAGTCAGAGATTTTATCTTCTGTATTACATGCAAATCAATCTTGTCGGGGAATCTGGCACAGAGTCTGTCCCTCACCTCTCACCTTGCTAATGTTAGGCGTCCCTTCCTAAATCAATACAAGAGAGGAGGTCTGTTTGGAAAAACCTCCAAGGCACTACATTATCAAGTCATGTATAATATATGGTCTTTCCCAGTAGGAAAATTCTTCTTAAGAGATCAGACATGTTTTAAGTAACAATTCTATAAATTCTATCTGAAGGTAATTAATTGCCATCTTGCTTTCTATCGTGTGGATGATTAACATTCATGTTTGCTGGTGAACCATCCGAAGTTTAATCCATGAAGAAGTGTCAGGCTGAGAGTTTTAGAATGAAGAATGTATTACTGGAAGCAGACCTCACATAACTGGGCAACAGGAGACCACAAGAGGGATTGGGCAGAGACCGAGTCTCATCAAGCAGCTAGTGAAAGAAGTCATGTCAGACACGGAACTGCAAAGGCAGAAGTCATGGAGAAGCCTATGAGGATTCAGAGCCTCTAAAGTAGCTGCGCTCACCGAGACTCAGAAGTGAGATAAAAAATGACACAGAGCAAGCACCTCTGGGAGTGTGTGTCACCCACACATGGTTAAGAAACGGCTTTCAGAGAGTAATGGACATGACTTTGCTACTCTCCTCCCACCTGCACAGGTACTTCTGACCAACAAATGGTGAACTGTACAAACAAATGTAGTTCACAAGACACTCAGTGTCATGTGTATATCTTGTGCTTGTAAAAATAAAGTGAACACATGAAAACTGTCTGTGCCTTAAATCTTGGTCTATGTGTGCACAAGACCATGTTGAAACTACTTTGCTCACTTGAACACCTAAATAATCCCTTACTGGACAATTTAATGGACCTAAAATTGATATTTTGATAAAAGCCACATAAAGTGGAGTTGCACAGAGATGCTGATTGCAACATGCAGTCTTCAGAAATATGATAGTTGCGATAACAGACACCGATGGTGCGTACGGCTGGATGGAATGAATACACTCAGTGCATGTGGACAGCAAATCTACAATGAGTAGAAACACCAAGAGATAAGGCAGTGGAAGTTGGGAGCCTGGATCAAGTGGTAAAGGACCAGGGAATTCACGCACAAAGCTGAGAACACTTGGAGATGCACAAATAGTCCTTAACAGAAACTATTAAGGCTGCTGTGCCTCAGAGTCGCCAAATCTGGTTTTAAGACTCAACTCCCTAGCTTACCCCAGGGTCAGTGAGTCAGTCCTTCCAAGTGTCTTGTTTCTTATTCCATATTATACTATATTTTTCAAATTAAAGCTACTGCAAAATTTGACTGAAGAACAATAATAATAAAGATCTCCCAAAATAGCACACAGTGTCTGGTAGCTGGTAAGTAGTATTAGACACCAGTTATTTGAAGGCAGAGATTTGTGTCTGTTTGGTTATTGCTTGATTACCTGCTGCTAACATAGCTCATTGCCTGCATCAAGCCCTTTTCTGTGGCAGGTACGAAGCACCTGATATGCACAAGTTAAGGGAGAAGAAATTTATTTTGGCTCTGGGTTTCAGAGGGGTCAGTTTACATTGTCCAGTTCGAAAGTAGAATCAAAGATGGAAAGGTCTGGAAAAGGACCCCTACTCAGCCTGTGGCAACAGAAAACAAGGAGTGAGGGAGGAGGAGCTGTGGACCCAAATGCAGCCTGCAGGTCACACCCCTGCAGCCTCCTCTTCTCACCAGGCCCTGCCCCAGCACATTCAGCCATCAACTCCTGAGTGGATTGATATAGTCCACTGGTGAGCATAGCACCCTCTTGACCCATCACCCTGGAAACAGCTACTTCTGAAAGCATGAAATATTGGGGCAAATTTTCTACCCAAATCTTAACAGTAGGCCCTTTTGAGAAATGATTAATCGATGACAACTTATATTGCTACTGTTCTAATTATATTATCCCGATACACCAGAAGTCTCAATCTTCTGAGTGTATCCATGAGACTCAGCCTTTTATAAGAGCCTCTTTCCTCAAAAGAGGCTTTTTCGAGCAAAACTCTTCACATGAATGCACTCTTAAAGGTTTGTAATGATCACTTGGGGTTTTTCACTTCTGGCTTCAGGCATTGTAGTACATCTCTGCTGAACAAAACGCTGCTATTTTCTAGAAGTCCACTCTAGCATTTAAAGTCATATGTCATGCTGTCTCTTTTTGCTGCTTCTTCCTAGCTGGTAGGAATAGCAAATGTCAGTGTTGTTTCATGTAACCTTTTTATTTTGCATATAAAGCAAGGACAAGAGTATCTCAGGTTAAAGACTAAAACCATTTCTAAATTCTAGGGCGAATGTTAATGTCTTCTCTTTGTTTTTAAAGGAGTTTCTTTGGTGGCACTTTTTACCATGCAGACACAAGGCAGTAGAGAAATGAAAATGCACGTGCTTCAGACCATGCTGTTAAGGCTCTTTGTTCTTCCAGCATGTAAAAGGATGTAGTTACTTGGAGGTGATTCGGTGTTTGCAGAGATTATGACGTTGCTTAGACATACTGGTTCCTTTTCTCTGAGGAGAAGCAGTGAGAGTGAATAGAATTAAAAGAATAAATTCACCCTAAAGAGAGAAAATCAAATTCCCATAATATGGAAATAAGCCAGCATTGGAAAGACAATACATCCAACACTCAGACAATTTGAATCAGTGAGAATGGCCAGTATATTAAAAGAAGAAAGTTATTAGACAACTAATTTAAATTTTTCCTTCTCTGCATTATAATTTCCTTTCCTTGATAAATCTAGGGGGCCAGGGAGATGGCTTAGTAGGATAAGCGTTTGACTGGCAAACGCAAGGATCTGAGTTCAATCTCCGGTTCTGCAAAATAAATAAATAAATAAATATAAAAACCATAAATCTAGGGTCTAGCCAAATAGCTCAGGAGATTAAAGCGCCTGCTTAGGCAGATGCAAGGGCCGGGGGGTTGATCCCAGGGCCTGCCGTGTTGCCCCCACCCCTGGGACACACTGAGATGCAATTGAAATCGGGCGTGGTGGCACCTGCCTGTAATCCCAACACTTGGGAGGCTGTAAAGAGCAGAATCACTAAGAGTCTGATCTGTGTAGTGAGACCCTGTAGACTCTGTACTAAATACATAAAAAAAGATAAATCTGCAAGCCAACTTCTGAGGCATAGATCTTGGTTTAACTTATCAGTTGCACATTCTTGGAAACATAAAACATTTTCAATGTTTCAGAGTCTTATCCATAAAATAAGAATAACAAACCTACATCATAACTGTTGGTGGGGTAACTATGTAGCTAGATGGATAAACAGACAGATAAGATACATATATAATATATATTATATATATATATATCTTAAGTGTTAAGATATATAATATGCATAATTATATGCATTCATTAGCTTTAATACTTATATAAACATATATTAGGTATACAGAAATAAAAATGTCTCTTTATACAGATATTTACATAAAGTAGAAATAATATTTTTAGTACAGTGCCTATTCACAGCAAGTATTAAATAGGTTATTGTTGCCAACTTATTATCCTCAAAGGTTAATAAATTTACATAAGAGAACATTAGTAGCTGAGCTTAGGGACCTGTGCCTATGCTATGGGATAAAGGGTGCTCAGAAATGACAAGTCGGTCATGAGACAGCTGGAGGGAACTTGTAAGGGAGAAAGAGATGTTGCAAGGAAGGCAGGATTCATTTCTAGGACGTATAAGAAGAGAGCTCCAAAACTCAAAGGAAAGAACTAGATTTCCTATAATTATCCAGTGTGAGAACTCAAATTATGGTTGCATGTATACTAAAAGCAATAAATGCTCTTTAAATCTAGACAACTTTGGGACACTGAGGTCATAGTTTTGTTTTAATAAAGAGGTTTTATGAGAACATGTTTGTGTGTGCAGGACTTTTTCCTCAGTTTTAGAGCTATTTATGCTCTTGTTGGGAAAAAATGAGCAAGAAAAGAAATAGATATAAGATAATTACAAAATATTAATAGATAAATTTCTGGGTCTATCCTATATAAAGATATTAAGAAAAGATGTTGTGAAAAAGCATTTAGGCCAAAAAATAAATATAAAAAACAGGAAGCCAATAAAACATCAAAAGAATAGGTTACTAGGGAAAGGTTATAGCAAGTTGAAAAAGTTTGAAGGAAAAAAGAGAAGTGGGGCAGAGGAGGAGAGGAGAGGAAAACAAGAGGCAGAGGAGAAGAAGGAGGAAGAAGAGGAAGCTAGCTCTGTTTATGACACATAAAGGGTGATTGAACTTCGTGTGGAAGGGGGAGTTGTAATAGATAATTTATGTAAGCCATTTGACTCTGTAGGTGAGTCAAATACTGTCAAACTTTAAAAGCAAGGGCAAGGATTGTAGATTTTTTTTTTTTTTTTGGTAAAGCAGTAAGAAGGGACTCCAGTAGCACAATCAGTTAGTGTGTGGTACTTATAAAGCAGTAGGAAGCCATCCACAAGCTTTAAGTGAGCAAGTAAAATATGATTCCTGATTCAAAAGCAGTCATGAAGCACTTGGTTATCACTGGGTAGCTCTTAACCTATAGACTACATCCTGTAGCTTCTTGCCTTCTGAGGAACTTCAGTGCAACAACTCTCCCCTGCCTTCTGAATCACCAGATTTTTATCTCAGTGGTTTTCACCAGCAACACACACACATGTAGTTTTCTAAAAGCATTTTTGAATAACTCCAATATCCTTTCCCCATGTTACCACTTCACTTACCACCCCTTCTGTCTTATCCTTTATAAGAAAGAGAGGCAGGGAGGGGCTGGGAGGGTGCAAAGGCAGAACAGAAGAAAGAAAATGACATAAGTTGTCTGCAGTCTCTGGCTGTTATTTTTACCAGCATCTATTCTCTTTTAATCCCAATCTGAGTAGACACTGGGCCTCATTGCTCCTTGGAAACTAGGTTTTATGAAGCAAGGGCACTGGTGACTTTCAAGTTGTGACAGTCTCTTTGTTCACAGCTGACCTGTCAAAAAAACTGCCTCTGCTTATCACTCTCTCCTCCAGAAAACTTTCTCATTGTTACCTCCCATGATATCCACTATTCCTAGAATTGCTCCGATTTGGGGGGATGATCTTTCATCGATTAATGTTTCCACACCTTTACTCCATCTTTGTATATTAGCATATCTCATCACTATCATATGTGTACTCCCCAGATTTTATTCAAGTTCATGGTGTTAAATATTATCCATATCACCTTAACTTTCTATCTCCATCTGAGAATAAAACTTCACATCTGCAGTACAAGAGTCCAGTGACATCTAAGGTATCTGGTAGACACCTCAAGGTCAACATGTTCAACACATAGCTCCTGCTGTCTGTCCCCCACCCTAACAAAAAAAGATGGCTCTGTTTCTGTTCATGGAAGCTTCACTGTTCCAACTGCACACCAGAACCTTGAGGTCATTTTGACTACTTTTCCTTTTCCTTTGTCTTATAGTCAATTAATTAGCAAATATGGTTGATTCAATCCTAACATACATTTAGTTACCATTTTATTGTAGGGGGTAGTGGCTCTCAGTTGGATTGATTTTATCCTAGCAAAAGAAGTTCTAATTTAGCCTTTAAGCCACCTTCCCCACTTTTGTTAAGATGCTGTCACTCCTTCAATCCTTCCCCATCTTTGTTACACAAAGTAAACATGAAAGAGATAAGACAAAAACAGAACTAATTACAAAGAAGACTCCGGTGACTTCTTGAGTCAACCATGGCATTCCATTGCAGTTGTCATGGAAACGAAGAAGGTATTTCAGCAGAGATGAAACTAAGGAGGAGGCCGGATGTGCTTCTGATCTGTTATGATTGGGAAGTGGGTTGGGACGCCGGCTGGACATTTAAGATCTGTAACCTAGGAAGGGTCCAATGGTTGGCTTTATTAATAAACTCTGTTTTTCCAGTTTTCAGTCTGATGTGGAAATAATCTCCCCATCTCAATATAACAATAGCTTATTATTGTAATACATTCTTAGATCTCCTACTTCTACCATTGCCTCCTCTAATAAAGCCCCTGCACTGTTTCTGACTTTGATGAGTACAACTGGCTCATAACTGATTTTTCCTTTTATCATCCTAAATATGTTCAAACATATATCATCTATAATAATATTTTTTACATTTGTGTTATGGCTGTCTTCTGCAATTTAAATAAATTTCAATTGTGAACAAAGTTACCTGGCTCTGAAATCATTTCTCACCATTTCCAAATGCTTGCTCTCCAGTCACTTCACTTCAATGACAGTGGTCTTTCCACTATTTCATAAACATTCTAGGCATGTTTCTGTTCTGCACCGGAAGGTAATACGACTGGAAAAGTTCCACTCATTCCCAAGGCTAGTTCATTAATTTCTTACAGATTGTTAATAGAAACCACACCAGGCATTTCAAGGAAGGAGGTTTGGTGTAGAATTGGTTAACAAGTGTTGAGTGGAAGAACCAAAGGCAGTGCAGAGGTTAATGGAAAAGTAAAGGCAGGAAACAGGCACCACCTAGACACTGCTGGAAGAAGCAAGAGAAGGCTTGGGGCTATAAGAACCTCAAGATCAGAGGAGTAACTGAAGACCTGTGATTTAGCATCCTAGGACAATTCTCTGGCTGGTTTGTGTTGGGCTTCTGGTGCTGAGAGGAAAAGGCCCAGGGGATTTAGTCGCATACTTCAAAGGAAGCACTACATCATGGAGTAATTCATGTCCTCACCCCAAAAAGAAGTCATATATTAAACTCTTAATCCCTGATGAGACCCTTGAAAGGAGGTTAAGGCTAAATGAAGCCATAACTGTTGGACCATAAAACAATACAATTGATACTCTTAAGAAGATAAAAAGAAAACATACGTACAAAGAAAAATCGAAATAGACTGTGAAATGGTAACTGCCTACAAGCCAAAACTGCCCTCCTCAGAAAACTTGATTCTGGACTTCCAGGTTCCAGATCCGTGGAAAACAAACTGCTGTTGTTCAAGGCACCTGACCGATGACACATTGCTCTTAGGACAACAGCCATCTGGTGAGCACCACTTCCCACCTGTGCAGGTGCTCTCGGGGATCAAAAGAGAGTTAGGAGCACCAGAGAAGTAGACTTAAAATTCAGAGAGAGGGAGAATTCTGATTTTGGTGCAGTGTCTTGCTACTCAGCCCAGATGCTCAGTGACCCTCCTGTATCAGCCTCCCCAGGTCTAGGATTGCAGGCGTGCACCACCATGCTCAGTTGTGGTGGCAGGCTCAGAATGGGGCCAGCACAGCCAAGCAGTTGCTTAGACCAGTGAGCTATCTCCGCAGCCTGAAGAAAAGCCCATTTTTTTTTATTCATTTTGATGAGAAAAAAGAAAAAGTAGCAATGAAACAGTTTCAGAACAGGTTAGTAGGACAGTTACAAAATTACATTGCATGTTGTTATCTTCACAGTAGTTATTCAAAAGACAAGATGCAGACATATCTTGTCTAATCAATATTAGTACAAACCTTTCCTTTCAGTGAACTAAGAGAAAGTAGCTGTATATCTATCCTAACAGAAAGCAAACAGGAAGTGATAACTGCAGTCCTTCCATCTGCTTCCCAGTCTCCTTTTAGTGAGCTATGTTGGTAGAACTTCATAAGAAACCAGCTGACAATTAAAATATGGTCAGCAGAATCCAACCATCGGCAGTGAGAATAGGGCACCAGAATCCCTGGACTCCTGAGCTCCACTCATGGAGAGCGCTAAGGCTTCGATGAAGATGAGCCCTGAAGGCTCCTGTACCTTTAGGTGGAGCTTTCAGATCGGACTGGACCAAGCGGTGAGACACTTATCAGTGGATTCTTCATCTGGTGAGTTGATAGCTAAAAGTGATTTGGGCAGTGAAGTCTGACTGAAGGAGGCAGGGCCCTGGGGGTGTGGCCTGGGGGCGTGTCTCCCTTCTTCGCTCCCCCATTGATCCCTCTCCCAGCTTCCTGCCCGCCATGCTGTGAACAGTTGCTTCTTTGCAGTTCTTGTCCACCTGCTGCCCTGCCTTGCAGCCAGCCAACTACGGACTGAAATGTCCACAAATTGTGATCAATCTTTCTTCTTTAACTTATCAGTGTTTTATTCTAACCATGAAAAAGTAACTAAGTGAGAGAGACAAAAATACAATTCCTTAAGGCTCCTCATTTAAACACCAAAAATCTGTGAGTTTAGGGTGTGGAGTTGATTCTAAAGCTCAGCTGGTTTAGGAAGCCCCCAACCTGAAAAAAAAATTCTTCATTTTGTGCTGAGCCAACTGATCAAAGAACAGGAAGTGTCTTATCATTCTTCAATCTGGGGTTCTGGCTAAGAAAAATCATGAGCCCTTAAGATCCCAAATAAACATTGGCGATTACTAATGACTGACTGCTAGGCATGAGCCATTTGTTGATTCATAATCAGTTTATACACCCACTGGGCACAAACTGTGTTTTGCATTAGCTTGAGTGAAAATACAATCACATATAACAGATTCTAGTTAAATATTTTGTCTAAATATTTAGGAGATGACTATTAAGGCACCTCAGAATCCAACCTTTATCCCAGTGATGTCTAACAAATGTTAGTGATTTGGAAAGAAATTATGACAGCAAACATACAATACATGGCTGATTTAAATATTGAGAATGATATAGATAACAGAGAAAAGGGAAAAAGTGTGAAGAGCTATGGGATTTCTACTGCATGAAATAAAGTGGGATTCAACCAGGAAAAGTTCCCATTCAATACATTATGAAATTTAAAAAATTGCAGTATGATATGAGCAGCTCTAAATAAGGGTGTGACTGTCTTCTTGCTTGTGAGTAGGGAAGCAACTCTGTGTGTTTAATAAGCATATTTGGCGATGAATAATAGCATTTGTGCAGTCTAGGACACAGAATCATTAATCTTTATGATTTTGTTTTACAACAATAGCCTATACCATTTATCAGAGGAACAAAATCAATGTCACTGGAAGGAGCCCTAAGTTTATTGTGCCCTCTATGCATTTTGAAATAGCACAATTATCAAGCAACAATGCAGTGGTAGAACTCAATGAAAAAAATTAAAGAATGTTATATTTGAGCTACAAGCCTGGCAATGTCAAAAATCGCTTGGCTTCTCTCCCTCAAAATAGAAATTCATTTTTATTAAACTTATAGTTTATTCTCAAGGGGAAAGAAGACAGTTCTTGGCATAGAAATCTTATAAGAACTTTTGCTGAGTTGCATCCATTGTTCTTATGACAACAACAAGCAGAGAAACACATACATAGGATTTTGCATGACACCTGCTGGTTAGGTGTCACCATGCAGATGAACACATTTCCTTGATCCATATTTATATATCAGTGGTGAGCCAGGCAAATAGCTCAGCGCATTAAAGCACCTGCAAGCAGGCACAGGAACTAGGGGTTCAGTCCCTGGGCCTGTCATGCTGGCCCTGCCCCGGGGGTGCGCTGAGACAGCAATTGAATATTGGGTGCGGTGGCATGCACCTGTAAACCCAGCACTTGGGAGGCTGTAAACAAGCAGATCATTATGAGTCTGATCTAGTAATGAGACCCTGAACACCCTGTAGACTCTTCCCTAAAATACAAAACAACAACAACAAAAATATATCAATGGATTATTTCTGCAAGTGTATTTATGAAAGAACAATGCCCATAGGACAAAAAAGGTATCCTTTCACCTTCAGTTCAACGTTAGTGCATGTTGTTTCATTCTACAGTAATAACAGTAAAAGAGAAAGCAAGTCTGGTTAGGACATTCAGACCTTCTTATTTCCTATGTCTGATTGTTTCCTTGAGCTTCAGTACTTTTTTTCCAAAACATATTAATTAATGAAATCAGAAACAGGAACTGGCTTGGAACTTTGTCAATGATGGAAAGCAGGAATTAGTTCTAGGAGTTCTAGGAACATAGAATCTGTGATCAAGGGAAAGGATTCATTAGCTAGAAGTATTTCTTAACGTTATCTTAAAGTTCACTATTTATAAGACTACATTTTTGCTTTAGATGTTTTCCTTTATTAACTTGCAAACAATTCGTGTATCCACTTGAGACTTAATTCAATTTTAGTATTCTGGAAACTTCATTTTTGTCTTCTACTGGATCTGGTCTCTGCTTTTCTAGGTCTCAGTTGTTGACCTGATTCACCCATGTTTCTTTGCTCTGCAGTTTCTGATTGGAATAGCCAATGGGAGGCACCAACAAGGAAGCAGATAGCAGAAAAAAAGAGATATTATGGTTCTTTCCTCTGGTCTTGCCCACATGCCTCACATGCCTCACTTCTCAGGGACCTCTGCCTCTCCAAGACCACAGTTCCCCTTTGGGACTCTCCCTTCTGGATTCAGAAGCTTACTGTTGGGATTAAGATCTAAGTGCCTCCATTATCTTTAGTTTGTTTCCAAAGTATTTGTAATGCCTCTTATGGCTTTAATAGCAGCTCTTTATTTGAAGCCAATCTCTTTACTTACCATGCTCTTTAAATGATGCCTTTCTAGATGAGACTTAGTTTACATAGGGGAAGAACAAAAGAAAGAGGGCACACCAGAAGGAAGAGCTATAAAAGGCAAGGAAGCTACCAGAATAGATGCCTGTCTTATGTGGCTGAAGATTTTCCCAAATGCAACATTTAAAAATATGCAAGTCCCAAGTCCCCCAAATAATACTTTGTACCTGGGGAAAGAAGGACTGTGTATTACCCCATTAAATTCTGAAAACATGGTAGGTTTAGAGTTTTTAAATCTCTTTTTATCTGGGCTGAAAATTCTTTTTTTCTTTTCCCTCTTGTCTTCTCTTTTCTTTTCTTTTCTTTTTTTTTTTTTTTTTTTTTTCAGACAGGGTCTCTCTATGAAGCTCAGGCTGATCTCAAGCTCACTTTGTAGCTCAGGCTGGTTTCAAACTCACAATGATTCTCCTGACTAAGCCTCCAAGTGTGCACCACCACTCTCAGAGGAAGTTATTTTCTTTCACAACTCATTAATGCTTAATTTTTTCTTCTCCTTGTTAATTTCTTACAACAGTTTTTATTTCTAAAGAAAGGGGGGACCAGGGAGATAGCTCAGTGGAATAAGTGTTTGCTTGGCAAACACAAGGTCCTGAGTTTGATCCCTGGTGCCACAAAAAAAAAAAAAAAAAAAAAAAAAAAAAAAAAGTTTTTATTTACCAATATTGTATGCTTATATCTGGCAATCTAAAGTTATTTAAATATAACATTATGCAATATAGCAGCTATGGTCAATTTTTTTTTATTTTGTTTATTGCAAGTCTGTTCAATTTTTGTTTGTTTGTTTTTTGTACCAGGCATCAAACTCAGGACCTTGCACTTGCTGGGCGGATTCTTGTGCCACTGAGTTACCTCCCCAAGTTGAACTGTATGATGATTACTTTTTTGAAATTCGGTGTTCTTTCTACTTTTTTTTTTTTACTATTTTGTATATTCTGTAAAAAATAAGTAATACCCCAAAGAAGTGTTTTCTCTGTTTAAACACTGATAACAAAATATTTACAACTGTGTTTGTAAAAGTTCCTTTATATTTTTTTTGTTAAATTCAGTAAGTTGTTTGCTTATTATTTTAAGACACAAATGGACGAACGGATGGATGGATATATGGATGGATGGATGGATATATGGATGGATGGATGGATGGATGGATGGATGGATGGATGGGTGTTTATTGACTCTATTTAATTTAAACAATTTAGATATCCATGGATTCTACCTTGACTAGTCTTCAGAGATTTGTATTATATACTAAAGTGAACTAAAAATAAATATGAAAGGAAAAGAAAGAAAGAAGAAAGACTGTGAGATGTGGCTTAGTGAAGAAGGACATAATGTAAGCTTGCAGATGACTGAAAACATTATAATCATGTTTAGAATTATCACGGCAGTCTTCAAAGATCATTGAATCTTTCTGTTCCATCTTAGGGTACGTTACTTAACCTCCCTATATTCCCATTTTCTGTTCTTTTTAACAGGCTATAACACAATACAATAATTAAGGGAAGAAATATTCCAGTAAATGTTTAACAAGTTCCTCTCTTACTGGACTTGTACAGAAAAAGCCTGGTTCTTAGGGTCCCAATAGACCAGGCACTACCGCCTGTCCCTAAAAGCCAGTCAAGGAACTTCAAAGAGGTGAAGGCCAAGAAAGAAGTTTCAGTCAAAATAGCCACGCTGAGAAAGATAGCTAAAGAGTTCAAGATCTGTCTTGGAGGGACTGACAGAAACTTTGAGGTTTATGTAGAAGAAAAGAGGCAAAGTTTGGGGATTTTCATAGCTGGATGATTTGGATAGGTGACCAGTAGGATATCCTGGTCAAGCTGCGGCCTGCTTGATTATTACCTCATGGCTGGTTCTCCAAGCTTACTCCAGCAAATGACTTGAGGGAGCCACCTGGTCCCCATAAGATGATGGCTCCTGCTTAGGATTGACCTCTTTGTAAGGTGATGTGAGGCCCTGAAATCCAAGGTGTCTGTAGGTGTACGGCAGTGACAGCAGACTTCTAGGTGCCATTCTAGGGGGTCTGGAGCACACATTGTAAAAGCTGGTGATTTGATATTTCTGAAAATTACCTTAGTCTTCTTATCTTACTATTCTCAATCTTAAAGGAGTATGCGATAAATGAGATAAATTTAGGACTAGTAAACCTTGTGTGGCTGGTTTGTAGAAAGCCACTTCCTGAGGACTACAGCGGCTACATGCAGAGCTGAGCAGAGATGTGAACCAAAGTTTTAAGATAAAAACAGGCTGATATAAAGTGAATACAAAGATGCCACATTTTTCCTGCTTTTAATTACTTATCATCCAGCTCTTGGGAGGCTGTAAACAGGCAGATCACTACGAGTCCGATCCAGTAGTGAGACCCTAAACACCCTGTAGACCCATCCCTAAAATTCAAAAAAAAAAAAAAAATACTTATTAGGCATCTGCAATCCCAGCCTCTAAGTCCTTCCTGTATCTCCAGGAAAAACAAGCTAATTCCTAGCATTAGCTCTTATCTGTGTTCAAGTGCCCATGCTCAACCCTTTGATTATCTATTCTTGCCATTGAAATCAGCTTCTTAGCCTGCATCTTGCTGATCTGATTTCTGCTTTCAGATTGTTTTCTCTGATCACCAGGAAGAGACCTTCTTCACTTGTATAGATGAGCAGCTTGCATCCACCCAAACAGACCGCGGAATTCCCCTCTTCTAAGGGTCTTTAATCAATTACATATGAAAGTCTTCATCAAGGATGATAGCATATCACGTGTTCTAAGCATTCAAGCATGGATAGCGTTGTTCTGGGGACCTTCGTTCTGGCTGCCACACATATCGTGAACAATTTCCAGCCACTTACACAACATGAACTAGCTCACAAGTTTCTGCAAATTAAATAGTTCCTGTGAGCTGGAAGGAATGAGTTATCCAAACACAGAGCATTAGTTCCAGAGTTAAAAATACCTGAACTTGGTCTTGACTTTGCAATATGCTGCATAGCTTTAATTAACTTCCAGGAAACTCAATTCTTCACTCTATAATCGTAATAAAAATAGTACTTTCTCACTAGGGTACTATAAGAATTGGCAACAGAGACAATACATGTACAGCTACTAGAATACACAAGTACTCAATATATGTTAACTAATATTTTTATGTTTGTATCATCTTTTTAAACATTTCTATTTTTGATTTAGGAAAATAAATATTCCTTACATGGTATGCTAAATACTAAATCCCCATTAACTAGAAAGCTTAAAGCATTTACTTTCTTCCCCAGGTACATATAATTTATGGTCATAATGATTATTATAAAATGTATCAAGAGCATTATGGACCATGAGAAACTTCGAAGAAAGATGTAAGCAATTTGGCTGTTTGTGTTCATAGCCAAATTCTTAGATGCTATTATTAGAATCTTCTAGTAATTCCATTGTCAAGGAAAGTGCCCTGGAAAATGGATGGAGAAGCTGGAATAAAGTGCTCTTGCAAGGTAACTTTGGAAACAAGACAAAAATGCTAATGTGAGGGAAACCGGCCTCCTCTAGGGAAGAACATGGGTGAGTCCTGCAGAGAGCAGAAAAGCAAGGGAGAAGGCTGTTGGAGTTGGGCACAGTTCTGACAACAGAATATGTTGAACAAAGCCCTAGCTACAACATCTGCTGTAGCACAAGGACTTGACGAGACTAGTGTCTGTCTCTCTGAAGTCTTCTGACCAATTACAAGCTCCCAAATATCTTTCTCCACATCTTTGCAACAACATGCCTTCTACATGAAACACAATTCAGTTCATTTAATTGTTCAAAAAGTAACTATCCTGACGATCCAAACATTATTCATGAAAGAATACAAAATTGGACGAAGATCTGTGAAGATCTTCAGGATCCAGAAGCGTATTGCTTGCTCTAGGTGGCTCCTGGAACCACTGGCTGCAAATGTAGAACTTTCTAAGTTACCTTGTGCATTGACGTTCTTCAGGCTGACCACATGGCTAGTCCATGTGGAGGTCACAGAAATATGTGCAAGAGGTGTCTCTGATCCCAAAATGTTCATCTCTGAGGTGCAAGGAATGAGCTACGTGTACCTGATAATAAATAGATACAGTAATCCTGAGGTGCTTGGAGCCTAACCCAGGACCTTTTTCATGGTGGGCAAGTGTTTGGCACTGCGGTAGTGGGAGGCCTGGGCAAGACAGCCTGGCCAGGGCAGCTGTGCATGACCTGTCAATTGAGGACACTTGCAACCACGCGCACGGAGCAGAAACACCCAAGCCTGACACGGATCCAGCCAGCCCTGCCTGCGGCCAGTCTCCCCTCAGGAGAACACGCCGAATCGGAGCTGATGCCAGCCCGAGAGCCATACCAGGACACTCTGGGTCAAGGGCCAGAGCAAATAGGAGAGCCGCAGAGCGCCCCCTGGTTCGCGCTGGGTCCCTTACGCTTGCAGGACTTAGCTTCTCCGTCTTCAAAGCACCCTTTCTCCAGGAGCACCTTTCCCTTTTCCTTTTATTTTTCTTATCCGGACAAATGGGAACCTGAAAAGCAGGGCTGCTCTTTCTGACCTCCATTCGCACCTCCCTAAATGAGTATTTAAGAGAAATAAAGACGCAGAAACAGAAAAGGCTGATACAAGAAAAAAAAAAATGAATTCAGAGATCGCTACAAGCTGGAAGAGCCTTGAGGAGAGAAGACTTGAAAAGACTTCAGCTGGCTGAGGGGAGTCATTGCACTGACCCTTTTGTTTGTTTGTATATATTTGGTCTACAACTAGGCCAAATGTACAGGGTCTACCGGGTCTCGCTGCACAGCTCAGACTCGTAGTGGTCCTCCCAGCGCTGGGATTACAGGAGTGCACCCACACGCCCCATCCCAGGGGCTGGCCCAGCGCACCTGGAGGTGGGGCCGGCGCAGCTCGCCTAGGCAGGGGTGGAAGGCCGGCCCTGCATGCTTGCCTATTCAGGCTTAGTCCGCTGAGGTATGTCAACGGCCCCCTTTCTGTTCCTCTTACTCAGAATTTTCTCCTTTCAATCCCAAATACCACACTTTATTTCAATCGTTCTACGCCAATCCTCCCATCTAGCTTTTGAAAGTCAGAAAATGCGTATACACCAAGGCAGTTTGTGTAAATTACCTTTGTCATTTTGCCCTGTCATTTTTTAGGTGTGACTTCTAGTCGAAACCTTTTTATTTAAAAACAAATCTGAACTCTATAAAGAGCTGTGAGATTAAAAAGGAAAAAAAAAACAACAAAAAAAAATCTTCAAATTTCAGTCTCTGGCCAAATATTTAAATGAAGTTCAGTGTCAGAGTTACAAATCTGGTAGAGTTCCACAAAATCTCTTAGGTATGCTATTACTTCAGTGTCTTGTGCTGTTCTTTTCCTTTTCTTTTTCTTTTTCTTTTTCTTT
>NW_004524582.1:387159-434605 GCF_000260255.1 Octodon degus
TTTTTTTCTTATTGATTGATTCAGGTTCTCTCTAGGCAGCTCCTACTTGTAGTGATCCTCCTGTCTCCGCCTCCCCAGCACTGGGATTACAGGTGTGCACTTCCGTGCCCGCAGGCACACGGTACCTTGTATCAAGCTTGAGTCCTCGTGCTTGCCAGGCAGGTGATTTGACTGTCAAGCTATCTCTCCAACCCTGTTTACCATTTCAGTCTGCATAAGTGTCCTTGAAATCCATAGTATTGATAAAAGGAATACTGAGTAAAATCATATTTTATTATGGTTTATATTCACTGATTCTCTAGATTTCTCATCCATTTATATCTGTCATATTTCTCTTTTTGAGTGGACCTGAGTATATAGTTTGGTATAGTGTATTAATATGGTAAATATGTATCAGATCAATCTGCTTACTGAACTCTAACGTGATGCAAAGATTAGCTGTGTCTCCCTTACCAGGTCAGAAAGGAATCTTTCCATATTTTCAAGCTGGTTCTATAGTTAGAAAATAACAAGGTTCCCCACTGCAAGTGTGTAGCTTCTTCTACCAGCCGCAAACCACAGAGAATCCTACAGAATTTATTGGTAAAATGAAAAGTCCAAAGGATAAAGAAAAGAGACCTGACTATGTCTGCCTTTGTTTACCACAGTATCCTCAGAACCTAGTGTGGTGTCTGCCAAGCAGTAGACAAATCATACATGCTGAGTCAATGCATGGGTGGATGCCTGGATGCACGGATGGATGCAAGGACAGGAACTTTTTCAAGTGATTCATGTCACAATACCTAGCACTGATTCTGACATTACATTAATAAAATTGAATAATTGTCTTAATGCAAAATAATTGTGAGCAACTCAACTGATGAAGTGATCTCCCCTGAAAAAATAAACAAAAGTGAAGAATAGTATAGTACTCACTCCTTACCCAGTTTCATTCCCCATAAAGTCAGTCACCCAAGTTAAACCGCAGATGGATTGCAATTCTTATATGAAACATAACCAAAATAAACAATACATGAGTTTAAATGACATTATTATATGTAGTACCAATAGCCTGTTTTGTTACATTGGTTTTTGTTAAAATCATGCTTGGTTTTCATTTGTAATTTAAATTATTGTGGCAAAGAATGTATAGTAAAAAGTATTTTTAGGGTTTGGCACTACCCATAGATTTAAGAATTCCTGGAACTATAGCTCCCATAGATAAAAGGGTAATACTGTACTCTTTATATTTTTTATAGTTACTTTCTCTAATTATTAGTCAAAATTTCAATCCATCTACTTACTCTATCATCTTAATATATCCAAATGAATTCTCTGCTGGCCTGGTAGAGAAAGCACTATGGTGGTCCAGGATTCAAGTAAATAAATGTGGCTTCACTTTTTCATGGATGTTTGTAATAAGAGTGCTGTGGACATGAGCCTTTATCTGTTATTGTCATTTAGGGTGCAAATGTCACCACAGGTGGGTCACTGTCTTTTCCATTGCTGCAGGAAGTAGCTTTGGGGAATCCTTGGTGAAATAGATGCATTTTCAGGTATGTCTCTGATGTTCAAGTGTCAGACTAATGAACAAAACACATATTTCAACTAATAACAAAATGATAGATTGGATGCCTTTCTTCAGTGCAAGAGCACAATCCATCAATCTCATGTTTCTATGAGAGTTCATAGAGAAGATCATGCCTGTTCATGCCTCCCTGGCCTAAGCATCAATCGAGGGGCATCTCACTGGACAGAAATCATCACTCCACTGTAGTGCCCTTTAGAGTTAGCAGTGAGTTCCTTCTACTTTAACTCCCAATTTACAGAAAAGTCTGTCTAGAGAAAACATTTCCTATGAAAGCATTGACATTTAGGGTTTGCTTAAATGTCTCAGAATTTCTTTTAAAATCTAAAACATGGGAAGACATTCATTGCCCTTCTGATCTATCCACAGTAAACTAAAGGAGGAGACTTTTGCTCTTCTTAGACACTTGGAAACTTCAGATGCTGTAAGTATCTGTAATGCCATGTTTCCCATAACTCCCTGCTGCAGCATAAGATATTTGGTCTAGGAAGGAAGCTTCCCCCCACCTTTGTCTGTTTGATAAACAAACTTCATTTGATTTATGTACATTCTGTGGACAGTGTGCTTGACCTACAAAGTATCAGTCCCTTCCTTTTGACACACAGTGTACCTTATATTTATGCTATACCGGCACTTTACAGTCAATGTTATTTGCAACTTTCTCTTATTAGAATGTGACATTCTTGAGACAAAACCATTCCTTTGTCTCTTGGAACCTGAAAACTCTAGCAGCTGAATAACATGTTTGTTGAATAAGTGGGATGGATGGATGAATAGATAGACAGACAGAGATAATGAACAGATGGAAGGGACTTGTATATATCGGAGAAGATTAGCCCTCAACATTGAACAGAGAGAGGAGAAACAATCTATTAACTTGCCTTAGGCCACCAGATGCAGAGATAAATCATTCTTCTCTCTAATTCTTAGGAGCTTACAACTAGCTAATAAGTGGTACAATGAAGAGTCGCCCACCAGCTTGCTAAAAATGCTTCCTATAAATAAAAATGCTGAAAACATTTTGAGCAGTTATATCTGGTTGACAAGCACCACTCTAAAGAGATTTATTTAGAGCTGATATAAAGATATACACCTGGGGCTACCTCAATGTAAAAACAAATGATCATGTAGAAAAAGAATCCCTGTGACAACTTTATAACAACTGAAATATTATGAGGATCCTAAAGGAAATGATTTTAGTTTAGGTTTCTCATCACATGAAGTAAATAAAGTCAGAAATATAAAATTAAAGAAATAAGGGCCAGGGAGATAGCTCAGCAGAATAAATGCTTGCCTGGCAAATGCAGAGTCCTGAGTTCAATCCCCGGTACCGCAAAAAAAAAAAGAAAAGAAAATAATAATAATAATAATAATAATAATAATAATGAAGATTTCATATAATTAATTTAGTGACTAATGGTTTCACATTCATTTGGAGCATTGTCATGAAATATTCCAAAAGAATGGGAAAGAACACAGGTTCTGGCCTCGAGGAGATTCTAACCAGATGGACTGTCCTATGGTTGAGCTATGAAGCACAGTTTTGGCAGTATAGCCTTTTGGACAATATGGGGTCTGTCTGTACCAGAACAAGGGATAACTTTTCATTTTCTGATGTTCTCTTCAGTCTCCATGTTAGAGTACTGTGGTTTTATTTCTCTTTTTTTTTTTTCAAGCCATGACCATTTAATTCAGATCACAAAACTTGAGATGCACACCTAACATATAACCTTCTTATTTTATTTAACTGCAAATAAATGTTCTTTTCAGGTCACCAGTGCAACTAAGTTGGAATTATCTAAAGAAACTTCTAATTTTTTTTTTTTTTTTTTTTTTTTTTTTGTAGCTGGCTCAGCCCACCCTGGAGATGGGGCTGATATGACATGTGGTGTCAAGGATCAAACTGCAGTCCCTGAGCTTCCCTCAGTTTCCCTAAGCAGGCACTTTAGACCACTAAGCTATCCCCCGGCCCTCTAATTCCATCCTCAAAGTTTTATAAATAGACTATATTGAGAATAAAGTTACTGTTTTTTTTTTTTGTTTTGTTTTTGTTTTTTTTTTTTTTTTCTTTTTGGTAGTACTGGGGATCGAACTCAGGACCTTGCCAGGCAAGCACTGAGCTATCTGCCCAGCCCAACATTACTTGTTAAATGATGAGGTAGAATAGATTTCATCAGATTTCCTAGCCCTAGACCCCGGAATTAAGTTTGCACTGACTTTAAATACTTGTGGCTTTTTAGGAATGAGAGATCTGTGTTGCTGAGTACCCACTCTTTTTTTTACCCCCCACTCTTTAATGCAAAGACTGATGTTTGCACTTTCAAATGGTTCAATCTCACTAACATGTAAGCCCTTAGCAGACCCCTAATAAATGACCAATTTGTAAAACTGGGCCATTTTAATGTTTTTACAATTTAATAAATAGTTTTCTTGATGAATGTAGTCATGAGAATTATTCATCAGTATTCAAGTTATAGTTTTCCTGATTGGTCTGTATTCTTCAGTAAGTGTAAGAAGTTATTGTATGAAACATCCGTCGATTTAGTAAGACTGGTTTGATACATCCATCATTATCAGGATTGTTGGTTACCTGGGCATATATACCCCAGATAACCTTGCCTCCTTGTGTCACAAGGCCTAACTCACTCACGTTCAACTCGCCCAACTCAGTCACTATTCCTTTGGTAATAACACCCAAAGTTGTATACAGTGGTGATGAAGGATTCTTTTTCACATCAAGTATTGACAGTCAAAAGGTGCCTTCAGTTCAGGATGTGTTACATGGGCCTTCTTAAAGTGTAAGCCAATTGCCTAATGAATCTTTCATAATTAGGTGGGTTTTTGGTAAAGCCATCTCCAAGAAAGCAGACTTTAGTAACCATCCTCTTCCACGCCTTCTTTTTTTTCTCTTTCCAGTTCGAATAACTTTTAATACTTCTGTTTCTCCTTGGACACGAACTTTGGGCAGAGAAATTTCCCATTTTCCTGCCTTTTCTTTTCATTTTGTATAATCATATTGGAAAGTACTTTTGCATGAGACTATCCTTCTCTGTCCAGCAGGTAAGCAGGTACTGCTCTTTCTGGAGTCTTCTCATCATTCTTTTGTTTGGTGTTTCTTTTTTCATGCATCTTAATAGTCTTCTTCATTTGTATTTTCTTTTGTATTTTAATTTCCAAGGTCTTTTACTTCCTTGGTTAGGTTGATTTCTAAGTATTTAATTTTTCTTAATGGTATTGTAAATGATCTTCTTTTCCTAATTTCTTTACTGGTAAATTTATTATCATTGTATAAGAATAGTATTGAGATTTTTATGTTGACTTTGTATCCTGCAATATTTGTAAATTTGTTTTTTTTAATTATAGGAGTACCTTCATATAATATAAATGATGATGTTATTGGCAAATAGTGATAAGTTAACAACTTCTTCCAGATATCTTTTATTTCCTTCTCTTTCTTGGATTTCCTGGCTGATATTTCAAGTGCTATATTGCATAGGAGTGATAATAGTGGACATCTTTGTCTGGTTCCTGATTTTAGAATGAAAGCTTTCAGCCTTTCTCCACATAAAATCGGTAGGATATTTGTCATAAATGTCTGCACTCGTTGACATATTGTGTCAACGTGAACAGTTTAGAAGTTTAAGTGACTCAGCAGAGAGTCAAGATTCTTAGTTTATAAACATCCTCATCTTGTGCAAGAGGAGGACATAGACATTGTGTGAGTTCTATATCTCCAGCCCTACGGTAACTTGTTTATAATAGAAGGAGGAGAGAGAAGGTTGCTAGAAGCTGCAGCTGCCACCCTCTCCTTTGCTCTTTGCTGTTCTGCTGCCACAAACGGCTACTCTCTGCCATGTGCCTCTCTGTCTGGGAGGTAGCCAAGTATAAACTGAAACCTCCACAAACTGTTGAGTTAAATAAAACTTTACTTCCTTAATTTGGAGAGTTGGGTAATTTGTGCCAGCAACAAGTAAAAACATAACTGAGACAAAATGAGGTCATTGCTGTGACTATACCTGACAAAGTGGATTATGAACTTTTGGGAATGGCTTATGGGAAAAGATAAGAAAGGTTTGGAGATGTTGCCTACTGACAAAGGGCTGAAATGCCTTCAGCTCTTCTGTATGGGATATTCTGATAAGCCTTAGAAGACCAGAATGCTGATAAAAAGCTTGTCTGTAAAGACAAGGAAGAGGAGATTTCTGCTGGGAAGAAGGAATGCATTGGTTGTTGGGCTGTTGATGATTTGTGTTATGGCTTGGCAGAACGTTTATCTCCATTTTGCTCATGTCCAGAGATTTTGCATGAGACTGAGATTTACAACAGTAGACTACTCAGTTTTACAAAAGAAATCTCAAGGCAGTCAAATGTTGAGGCAGAGGCATGGCTACTGTTGGGTATTTTTAGTCAGATATATGTTGAGTCAAGAGCAAAGAGCAGAGTCCAGCAGGATGACTTAAAATGCTATGAGTTTGGCCAAAAAAATAAAGTGTCAGGAAAGTTGTGGACTGCAAAGATAGAGCTAAGATCTTCATTGCCCAGGAGAAACAGGAAAATAAAAAAGATATCCTGAGGGCATCGCAGGAGGTGTCAGATTCTTGCCCTTTGCAGTCTCAGAATCACAAGGGTGAGGGACTTTGCTTTTAGGAGAAAGCTGCAGAGCCCCATGTTCCAAATTGGCAGTGGCAGCTACACCAGGTTCCAGAATGGCACTGGCATAGAGAATTTGTTTCTGGGAATCAGGGTCAGAGTGCTCAGTGATCTAGGCACTCGACGCCTACAGCCAAGAGAGACAGAAGTCTGGCTATTACTCAAGTTGGCAGCAAACGTTGGCATCATCTCCATGACACTGCAGGAGTTCTGAGGGTAAGAAGGCTTCCACCTAGACTTCAGAAGTCCTGGGAAACCAGGCAGTGTATACCTGGGAGGGTAGTGCATGAAGCAGAGAGTAAAAAGCCTATTCAATAAGAACTCCAAAACTTTTTTTTAAAAAGCCAAAAAATATGGATTGTCAAAAAAAGCTACAAGAAAAGAGCAAAGCCAGTCTCTCCAAAAGCCCATGAGAGCTACCAACAAGTACCATAGGGGTAGTGCAGTATAAGGCTTTTAGAGCTCACAATTCATTAAAGGTTGCTTCAAATGTTCCACATAAAACTACGAGACTTAATGTTTGCCCTTCTAGATTTTAGACTTGCTAGCTCTCAATGCTTTATATTCTGCTGCTTGTACCTTTAAAACAGTAATGCTTTTCTTGTGCCATTAAACATTGAAAGTGTTTAACTTTTCATTTTTACAGGGGCTCACAGCTAAGCGTTTGCCTTAGATCTTAAAGGAGACTTCCAACTTACCTTGCAGCAATGCTACAACTATTAAGACTGACAACTCTTAGAGATCGACTAAAATGCCTTTTGCATAAGAGGATGTACGTGAGTCTTTGCCAGGTACGCAGGGGCAAAATGTCATGGTTCTAATGTAGTATAATGTTCAGGTTATAAAATGTTAATAAGCATGTCTATGTACCTAAAAACTGGTTTATGAAAATGTCTAGTTGCCAGGTTGACAAGGGGTGGGTTGTACTGGTTGATACATTGTGTCAACTTGCAAAGTTTAGAAATTTAATTAAGTAACTCAGCAGAGAGCCAAGATTCTTAGTTTATAAACATCCTCATCCTGTACAAGAGGAGGACACGGACATTGTGTGAGGTCTACACCCCCAGCCCCAGGGTAACTTGTTTATATTATAAGGAGGAGAAAGAGGCTTGGTAGAAACTGCAGATATTGCCCTCCCTTTTGCTTTTCCCTGTTTTCTGCTGCCATGAACTGCTGCCCTCTGCCATGTGCCACTCTACCTGGGAGCCAACCAAATATAGACTAAAACCTCCACAAACTGTGAGTTAGTAAAACCTTTCCTTCCTTAATTTTAGGAGCTGGGTATTTTGTCACAACAATGAGTAAAAAGTAACTGAGACAATATCTTTCATCAGATTTACATAAGATCCTTCTCTATGTATTTCTTCAGGGTTATTGTAGCATCATGCAGCTTTTCAAATTAGTTACTAACAATCTTCTGGATTTTTGGTGGTGTCTGCTGTTATTTTACCCTTTTCACATCTAATTACATTGATTTGAGTATTTCTTTTCTTTTCTTTTCTTTTCTTTTTTGCTCAAGTTGGCTAAAGGTTTATCATGTTTATTCTTTCAAAGAACCAACTCTTCACTTCATTGATTCTTTGTACTATTTTTATTTAATATCTTTTATTTTTATTCTGCTCTTTATACTGTAATTTCCTTCCTTAAACTAGCTTTATATTTGGATTATTCCTGTTTTGGGGGCACTGAGGTATATCATTAGGTTATGTATTTGTACTCACTTTTATTTTACTGAGGTGAATCTTCATAGCCATAAACTTCCCTCTTAGGATTTATTTCATAGGTTCTGGTATGTTATATTGACAGTATCATTTAATTCTAGGACCTAATTTCTTCTTCAATTTCTTCTGTGACCTATTAATTATCTGTATTACTTTTCATACATTTACATAATTTTTGTGTGTACTGTTCCCATTGATTTTCCTTTCACTGTGCTATGGTCTGATATATGGCTGGAATAATTGTAATTATTTTGCATTTATTTAAGCATGGTTTGTGAGCTAGCATATGATCCATTTTGAAGGAAGAATATGTATTCTGATGCTGTTGGGTAGAATGCTATAAATATTTTCATTGCCCATCTGTCCAAATGTTTAGTTGAACACTGATATTTCTTCACTGATTTTTTTGTCTAGATGATATGTCTTTTGTGATAATGTCGTATTAAAGCCCCCACTATTGTTGTGTGGATATTTATCTAATTTTTATGTTCAGTAGTGTTGGTTTTATGAAATTGTCTATGCAGCATTTGGCACATGTGTGCTTATAATTGTTATTGTTTCCCACTGAATTTTTTCCCTTATACAACATTTCTGATCTTTTTTGCCTCTTCTGATCAATTTTGGCCTGAAGTCTACACTGTCTGCAAATAGGAAAGCTTTTCTTGCTTGTTTTTAGTTTGTCATAATGTAAATTTTTTTTACCTTTGATTTCTAGCCTATTCATTTTTTTGGATTAAATCTGTTTCTTCTATATAGCACACAATCAAATTTTGTCATTTTGATCAATTATGGCAATTTATGTCTTTCAATTGAGGAATTGAGACCATTCAGTAATAACTTATCATTATTACTGAAAAGTATTGTATTGACTTATTCCTCTCATTGTACTATTTTTATGTTGTTGACTTCCTTTCTTCCTCTTCACCTTACCTGATAAATTCATCCTACTTGGTGTACTCATTCCATTAGGCATTATTTGCTTCATTGTCTCTTTCTAGCATAAGCTGGAGAATTTCTTGGGGTGCTGGCTTGAAGGTTATAATTTTTTAAGGTGCTCTTTGTCATGAAAGCATATTTCTTCATCAATTTTGAAAGATTTTTTGCAGAATTTTTAAGTGTGGATAGGAAGTTGTTTTCTCTTAGACCTTGAAACCCTTCACTGCAGGGTCTCTTGGTCTTTAAGGTTCACATTGAGAAGCCTGCTAAAATCCTAAAGGATTTATTTATACAAGGAAGTATTGCTTTCCTCTAATAGCTTTCTAAATGCTGTCCTTCTGTTGGACTTTTAAGACTCTGAGTATGCTGTGCCATGGGGAAGTTATTGTCTGATCATAGCTATTTGGGGTTCTCTCTGGCTCACATATCTGTACATTAAATTTGTTCCTCATATTTACAAAGTTTCCTGCTATTTCTGTTACTGGATATTTATGCCTTTTATATTGTCTTCTGATTCTTCACTAATTCTAGTCAATCTTAGATTAGTGTGTTCATGTTATCTAGCTGTGGTTGGATCATTTTACATGTTTTCTTATTGTTTATAGGGTATCTCTGACTATGTATTTACATGCATTGGCTATGTTCCCTAGTTTTTACATGCTGTCCTCACACAGATCACTTCTGTTGCTGTTACTTTCAATAGAATGTTTAGTCTCCTGGATTCCTGTTGGTACCTTTCCATGGACTTTGTTTTCTTGCTAAACTGGTCATTCATGTTCATTTGCTTGCTTGCTTTTTCTTTTCTCTTTTTTTTTCCTGGAGTACCAAGGGTTGAACTCAGCACCTTGTATTTGCCAGGCAAGTGCTTATGCCATATCTCCTTGGCCCATATTTTGTTTTAGTTCTGTTCATCTTTTATTTAGCTTTTTGTGAGTGTCTTTTATATGCTCAGTGGTCATTTTGTTTATTGATCATTGTCTTTCTAGTTACATCTCTGAGTGTGCCTAGCACTTTGTTGATCTGTCTTTCTGTGTCCCCTTTTATCATTTCAAATAATTCAGCTGTGTGAATTTTGATTTTCCCCCTTCAGTGCTCTTGAGTTCAGCTGTGAGGGAGTTGGGAGTTTGGGGATGCATTTTGTTGCTATATCATCTCATGTTGCATGCACAGGCATGTGTGTGTGTGTGTGTGTGTGTGTGCATGTGTGTGTATGTGTGTGTATATGTGTGTTCATTGATGACGTGTCATGTGCCTCATAATTTTGTTGAAAGCTTAACATTATGAATACAACATCCGAAACTAAGACAAATAGTACATCTGCCTGAAATGGGTACACTTGTTCTTCAGCCAAGCTTTCAGTGTGCAGGAGAGTGACATGAACCCTGTGGCTAGCTGAGCCAGATCTGAGTTTACTAGCTACCGTACTTAGGCTCCTCACAGACTCTACTTTGTGTTTGGGATCGTGGCTGGCTCACAGCAGGGTATATCCTCCCTAATTATTTTCCTGAGGTTCAGAGAGGCTTTCTTTGTAATCTTTTCCAGGAGAACACTGGAGTGGATGTCAAATGGTCTGATGATGGTGGACAAAAGCAGGGTTTTCTGTTGCCCTGACACAGCTTCATATCACTGCACCTTAGAAATATAATCTAGTCTCAGTGATCTCTTATCACAGCAGTGACGTGCTCTTGTGAGTTCACTCAGAATGTTTCCTGCACCTACCGTGATGCAGAGTGTTACCCTTTCCTCAGCCATAATGGCTGCTAATCTATGAACAGAAAGTGTTACTACTCATTGCTCTCTCACCCAGGAACACAGGCTCTTCCCGCAAGGAGAACATCCAGGAGAACTTTCCAGATCTAGCAGAAACTGACCTTTCCCTTCTCCTGACTCTGGCCTCCTGCCCGTCATCATGCCTGCAAGCTTCTTCAGTGGAGAGCTGTGGTGAACAGCCTGCGCAGGGTGCAAGCTCATTGTGTACTTTCAGTTGCCAGAGGTGCTACCTTCTCCAAACTTGCCCACATTCCACATTTAGAAATGTTTTTTTAAAAGTCTTAGCTGAATGCATAATACACACGCCCCTAAAGCCCCAATCCATGACCTTTCAGGCATATGGCGTAAATCTTCTTCCTAAAATTATCTGTTCTTCCTTCAAATTCAGTTCAGCTAATAGACCTCTGGCCTCTCTTGGATTAAAAGCAATTATAATTTTATAAAACATATTGCTTTCTCTGACCATTAGACTGTAAGCAATGTTTTGTCCTGTTTTTTATTCTCTAAGCAGAAGCCAGAAATTACCAGGACATTTTTCAGTGAATGTACAATAACTAGCTAATGCCCAGTCTTACCCTCCTAGAATCACCGAGTTTCTTGTCAGCACTCTACATGTCAGACTGTGCTGGAACAAAACTGGGCTGTCATAAAAGAAAATGGGAACCTGAACTGTATCCTGCTCTGCAGCTTACCGCTGCTCTGTACGGCTTGTAGAAAGTGACTAAAACTCTTAACTGCAAATTAAAAACATTGCATCCCAGGGATCATTAGCTCCTTTCTCTGGTTTCTGTTACTTCATTTCTTGGCAGCCAATCATATATTATCATAGGATATAAGGCTTGTGTGTCTATCCTTTACTCGATGGAAGGTTGGAATTAAAACCCAGAAAGACAAATTTCCTTGATAAGCAAATTACTTTCTGGCACCAACTTAGATCTTAATCAATTGCTAAATGCAAAGTATTACTTTAAGAAAAGTGGATAGTGACCCCCCAAAAGAACTTGTGCTTTACTACATTGATTTCAACAATTTATCAAATTATTGGAAAGTATGGCTCTAGATGCTGATGCTTCAGAAATTGAGAAAATCACTTTTCCTTAAATAATAGGCACTGAATTTTTCTTCAAATTTTCAAGTGGAAGTCCAGTTTATATTTCTTATGAATGATCAAATTATACAGGATTATATTATATTAAATATATGCTACTATATGTTCACATTATTATTTATTGTTACATTAAAAGGAGTATTCAACTAGGTACTGCATTTGGGTGGGTTTTCATCTTTACATGATTTTATTTTAATCCTTGATTTAAAGCATGAAAAAAATTTTGTGGTACCAGGGATTGAATTTAGAGCCTTGCGCTTGAAAAATCAATTTTTGTAGTAGAAAAGCAACAGATTCTTTTATTAAGGTTTGTATTACCATATATTTTATTTGATTTTCCCTCCCACTCATTGTCTCTAGAAGAAATATTGCTTGTCTAAAATTCAACTTGGCCCTTCTTATTCTTTAACTAATAAATGTTGACGCAGAATCTGTGCATACATCAACTCTTACATGTTGGAAATAGACTCTTTATGCAGGTGAAATATGGGCTTTAAACTGACCGGGCCACGGACCTATCATATTGAACATCTCCTGATGGATGAAAAACCAGGGCTTCTGACCAGCTGCATGCAGGCTCTGAGGTAGATCTCCACCCCTGTGTGGGAGGTAGGGATCTGAAGCTTCCAAAAACAGCCCCAGACTCCAGCGGACCTTTCAGCATGTTGTACCGAAGCTCTGCTGCTGTCCTGCATGACAATATATCAAACCCGAAGAATTTCTGCTCTCATTTAGTCCATTGGGTCAGTCCATTGCAATCAAATTTGTGGCATGTGCACTATGTACAAGCTATAAGTTATGACGATATAATGATGCAATGCAAGTACAAATAATGTAGCTTTTGATTCTCATGTGCTTGCAGTTTTAAGGAAAACAAACGCAAGTGAGTAGCCAACATTACCAAGATGAGAGTCAAGCCTTATAATCAGACAAGTTATGTTGTTCAGGTGTGTGCCACAAAGATTTATAATATCTTACAGCAAGGGCCTGAAACCTAACTTACTGTGAGAATGAACTGAGAATATTTTTTAAACCTCTATTTCCTGATCAAATAACCATAATGACATACAGAGAAAAGTCTTAATACTGAGGAATAAAAGGAAGGTGAATTGCTCGCTGCGAGATCTAGCACACCTGTTTCATTCCTGTTCTCATTGGTATGCAGCGGAGCACTCTAGAATCCACGTGTTGTGTGGAAACTGAATAAAGGAGTAGATATGAGACTCCATCTGTTTTGTTTTGCTTTGTTTTGTTTGCGGAACTGGGGATTGAACTCAGGCCCTTGCCCTTGCCAGGGAAGTGCTTATTCCACTGAACCATCTCCCCGGCCCCTACCAGCTCTTTTTAATGAAACCAGATATTAGAGATTTACAGATTTTAAACAATTACCCTTCCTGTTGTCATTTTTGTTCTTGTGTGAAAAACAATTCATTTTAATGAAAACTGACATTTGTGTTAATATGAAGTACATTTATAATTTTTAAGAATTAATCAAACTTACAAACATTTCTGTTTTAGTTTATAGCTTGGTAGCAAATGTAGCTATAGTAAACATAAACAAAAGCAATTTAAGGTGTTTAATTATTTTAGCATTAAGGTCTTTAAATCACTGAGTTTTCCCATTACTGTACTTGCTGTTGTTTTACTTAGTAGCCCTAGGAATATAATTAATAAAATGTCAAAAATATTCATTAGTGACCACATACTGTTGGTGTGTTTTTAATGAAACTAGTAAAATGATTTGCTTTGGGAATTTACTAACCTCCTCTACACTGATAGAAACTAATAGCAAAGCCAAAGAGAACATACACAATAGCTAATATGAAAAACCTAAAGGTTTTAATAAAAATATCCAAAGGCCTTAAATGATGACAGGACAAGGAAAACAGTGTTGGGACATACAGGTGGCACTGAATGCGTTCTTCCATCTAATTACGCTTTATTTGCTTCACATTTTTACCCAAGATGAACTAAGACAAAGCGTAAATTTCCCAGACTAGAAGCACACCGAGTCAAATTCTCACTGAGTGTGAATGACTGAGATTCAATCATTGATTTAAGTTGGGAGAAAGCTAAACACTTCTAAAAGTGGGAAAGATCCTGAAAGCACAGAGTCCTCAGCCACTGGATGATGTGTGATTACAAGTGAGCTTGAATGTCATTTAAGTGCTGCTTACCTCTGCCGGCAACACCAGCACCAGCACATAGCAATCAGTATCCTAAGCGATAATCAGACTTGAAGAAATGCCAGTGAGGACATCTCACTATAGGGCCATGCACAATCACAAAATGACACACAGAGCTTCATCATACCAAAAGTAATTTGATCTACCCTGTAGCTTGATGGTGACCTCCTCAGATACACAGACGGCAAGAGGCTGACTTCACTATGTCCTTCCAGCTCAGCTTCTGCCAAACCCTCTCACAGCATTTGCCTAATCAGAGTGGGTGCAGTGTGTGGAATATTACTTGACCTTAAAGATTCCTTTGCTGTTAATATTTATGAACTTTATTGCCCACATTCATAAAAGATTAGTAAAGGTTCAGATATAAATGTTTTAACTCATTATTTTAATAAACTCCCTCATATCTATCAAGAAGTCCTGGGGTTTTAGACACAAATGGTTGTCTAATTAGGGCCCTCGGAAGAGCTGCACTACAGCTAACTTGAAGATAGCATCATGCAATGCAGCAATCATTCTTGAGTTCCTATTACTTTGCTTAATCAAATTTTGTATCATTTCTAAGAGATTTTTCTTTTGTTTTACTATTTTGTATTCTTCAAAAAACAAAAAAAAAGAGCTGCATCTCAATCACCAGGAAACTAAGTGGAATTACAGATTAGACAGTTTTGTCTCCACCCAATAAAAAAGCGCTGGGAGACAAGCCCTTTACTGTAATTTGTGTGTCTCAGTTACTTTTCTCCTGTTGCTGGGACAAAATATCTGACACACCAAATTAAGGAAGGCAAGGTTTATGTAGCTCACAGTTGTTGGAGGTTTCCTCATACTTCCCTGGCTCCAAGGCAGAGGGGCACGTGGAAGAGAGCAGCAGCTCATGGCGGCAAAAGACAGCGAAGGAGCAAGAGCAGAAGGGAGGAGCAGAGGCGGCAGCAGCAGCAGAGAGCAAACCTCTCTCCCTTCTTTATATCGCACCCAGGCTCCCGGTGGGTGGAGCACTCACATCCGTAATCCTACCATTGGGTCAAGAGCCAATCACCATCTCTACAAGCCTGCCCCATTGACTGCATGAGGCTTTGGGGGACAACTAGACATAAACCATAGCACTGTGCTTTGATACATGCTGGTTTATACTGTGTGAAAACCCCTGTCCTCATGGCTCTTTCTATACCAGCAAGGAAGCTATCCCCTGCATGAATCAAAAGGTGCCAGGGAAGGCACAGTGGAGAGCTATTGCCCAGTGCAGGACTTCCAGAATTCATCCCAGATTCTTTGCATAGGAGATGGATATACAACATTATGGAAGACTATGCGCCGGGGACACGGCTCAGTAGAATATGCACTTGGCCTGGCAAGCACAAGGGTCTGAATTCAATCCCTAGTTCCACCAAAAAACAAAACAAAAAAGAAAAAGTATGGAAGTCTAGAAAAAATGAAAGGGGACTTGGAGCCCATCTGTTCTAAGACTAGCACAGTCTTCTTTTGTCATTGTTAAATTACAGCTTAGTCAGGTTGATATCTTTGTTGACATTTGCTGAGATTTTGGTTGAATGTGAATAAGTGAATAAATGAATAGTATTGTAATTTCTATAATGGAAAAAGAAGAAAAATTCTCAAGCAACATGTTTTGCATTCCCAATATACCCATGTCTTTCATTTTTAAATGAAAGAAAAATAAGGCAGATGTTATGGAATTTGTCAAAAGTCATAAACAAAATTTAGAGCCTGAACTAGGGAATCACTGGCTGTGACTCAGAATCCCACATGCTGTCATACGGGTCCCAAGCTGTGTTCTGTGTGTTTTCATATAGGTCACAGGCCAGAAACTTCACATCCTGTGCTATAAATTTTTCTATGCTCTTATCTCAGAATGTCCCCTAAAGACAGTGTGCCGCTCCCATGTTTTATAAACAAAATGAATGATTCCTCTAGTGCTGACTACAGCTTTTTATTCAATGGCTAGGGAGTGGAAATTTCAGCTCTTTATGTACTGTTCAAAACAATGGAAGCTCCAGACAGACAAGGTAAGTACTATTCTTTTTGGAAAGACAACAGGAGACATTAATTGAAACAAGGATACTGTAACCAATGGTGATTACATTTCCACACACTTCAAAAGAATATAGAGGAAGGAAGATTGTTTTCTGGAGTGGAAAACCAACCCTACAGAAAGAACTGACAGATATTCTAGAAAGAGATAGAAGTGATCACAGCTTCAAGAACACCAGAAAGGAGCCACAGAACAGACCAAGAAATTAAGAAGAGGCAGGGAGGAAAGGTACAGCAGTGGAAACCTATAAGTCAATGGAAAGAAAAGGAATTTGAACTGAGGGCCTTCTGACCATGAGTACCAATAAAGAATGAAACCTATTTAAAAAAAAAAAGGAAAAAAAGGGAGCATACATCAGGGAAGATGCCAGAGAAAACTGATGCTTAAGAACTTTTGAACAAATTTTTACTGAGCTGTGTAGAACTGCAGGTTGAATGACTAATTTACTGATTTTTTGCTTTATTTTTGTATTTGTGCTTTTTTTTTAAACAGGAGTTGAACTCAGCACCTTGGGCTTTCCAGGCAGGTGCCTATGCCACCGAGCTATATCTTGGCTGTATTTATGCTCTTAATAAACTTTGACATCTATAGTGTGTAAACTTCTGTCTTATGTACTGTTCAAACTTTTCTAAAAATACCAATAAATTCTTACCATAAGATTTTGAAACACAAAAGGAATTCCCTGAAAATAATGGTCATTTATTTTAATGAAGTGACATTTTATTATATATTTATTACAAAAAAATTACTACTTTTATGAAGGCTTTACTACAGGAAACAAGATGAATAAAAAAAGAATATAGCACAAAAGTAACAAGACTTCTCAAAATTAAAAATCTCCACTATTAAACCAACATTTCACTTATACATAAATAAAAACAGACAACACATAAATGGAAAGAAGTCAAAGATAATTTGTAGGAAATAAGTGCATAGTTTAAAACTATAGCGATGAACATGCCCCTTGATTTGGTCCTGCTATTTTCCACATGGGAAACACTTTGGAAGGCACTTGTAGTGTTGCATAAAAAAAAGAACTGGGCTGGTGAGATAGCTTAGTGGACTAAAGTGCCTGCATAGGCAAAGCACAGTGGCTGGGGTTCAATCCCTAGTGTGCCATACCAGCCCAGCCCCCGGGGCACACTGAGACAGCAAATTAGACTGTAATCCCAGTGCTTGGGAGGCTGAAAACACGAGCATCACTGCAAGTCCAATCTACATTGCTAGACCCCGTAGGCCGTGTACCAAACACATTGAGAGAGAGGGAGAAAGAGAGAGAGAGTCTTATTCACCTTATTCTGTAATGACTAAACATGTTTCTAACCTCTACCATCATTTCCCTTTTTTTAAAAACAAATTATTCATGAAATTAATGACTCAAAGTTACTAGCCCATCACCCAGCTCATTAGTTTTCCATGGATTGTTGTTTTGTTTTGTTTTATTTTGTTTTCTGGGAGGGCTTCTCACACTTGTCCCGTTGGTCAACTCTTATGCTCAGTTACCCTGAGTTAGTGACCTGCAGCAACATCCCTTCATTATGTGCATGTATCGGGCACAGTTAGTCCTTTGCTCAGGCTCAGTCTGAGAAGACTGTACCAGAGTGTTGCCAAAATCCATCTCTTCACAGCTGTGTCCCACTGTTTTGCTAGATGCCATCTTCTAGAAGCTATACTTAACATGAGAAGGGGCGCTGGGGAAATTCTGAGGATATGGATTGGCTCTCGAGTCAGAAAAGCAAGGGACTGAGAACATAACTGATTATGTTAATATCAGCCTGATATTAATATCAACCTTGATTTTTCAATAGACATTTAAATAATATTAGTGAATAAAGTTACAAATGAATAGGAGAACAAAAGAGTAAGGGAACAGAGTTAACATTTCAACAGCTGTTGGGTCCTGAAGAAAGGAAAACTGTAACCACAAATTGAAGGGAGCTATGAAATCACATCAGAAGGCCTTGGCATGTGGATAGCACTCAATACATTAGGGCCTAGTGGTAACTTGCTATCGTGTGATGATATGTGGACTTGCTACCCCAGTCAAAACGTTTAGTGCTCTCCTTTGCTGGGGCCGTCCACCACCCAGGCCCAAGCGTGACGGCCGACTCTCTCAGCTCCTCCTCTTGCCCTGCTGAGAGAGCCCACAGCTGCTCTTTTCCTCACGCTAAAGCTTGATAGCTTTGTGTTGTCAATAGTGTGTTCTTCATTATGCTTGTAAATGGATTGTATTAACTAGGGTAATGAGAAGTCGTAGCAATAAATGTGTTCTCTCATATTTTCAGGTTAAGAATCACAGGTATGAGTAGATCTCCCTCGTGTTCCCAACACTGCTGGTCTCAAGACAGAGGAAGGAAACGTGGTGGAGAGACGCCACTCACATACACGGTGGCCTTCAAAATTCATTGGATAATTTAAACATACAGCTGAGCATGACATCAATGAAGCAGGAATGATCCCCGTGGGCAGGAGCAGCCAATATGTTTATGCATCAACCATCAATCGCATGTTATCAACTTCCTTAGAGTCAACTATTTTCGTTGGTGTTGTTTTGTTCTTATTGGTTTTTATTTACTTTGTGCTCAGTGACAAGTTGGTTACGTGCTTTAAAATGTGATGTGCAGAAGGTAATGCTTGGCTTTGTTAGAGTTCGTAAAACATCATTATGAAACCAATATTGTGAAAATAATCCTAATTCACAAATATATTTTCAGTGTATTTTAGATACTTGTTTGTTTACAAACTGTAACAACACATCTATTTGGAACATTTCAGATATTAAAAATCAATTCTTTAAAAATAAAGTCAGTCAATATGATTTATTGTAAAGCGAAACTAGTTAAAAGCATATTTATTTCATAGTAATCAGAAATTCATACTTGCACTTGTTTTCCAAAAAGTATTAAAAATTACAGAGTTCTAGCAATCAATAACGTATTGCATTAGCATTTAAATTGTTTTGATGAAAGACACGATGCAACATAACATAAAGACTTCTATAAATGGAGCAGTCAGTATATACTTTTATTTTTTGTATTAACTGGGGATTAGCTATTTCAGAATTTTAAAACAAAAATTAGCTCCAAAACAATGTAATTTTACATCAAGAATGTACTTATTCCCTCTATCTTAAAGAAACTTCAATTTTTTTCATAGCATCTTGCAAATAGATCTTTTACTTTGTAAAAAAAAAAAATCTTTGTAGGGTCTTAAATGTGTTCATTTTACGTATGACGCAGGCGCCCCCTTGTGGTAGAATCCGGGCATTTGCAGTGCTTCTTTCTAAAAAGTTTTTGGTTGTTTCCAAAGGCAGGGTCCCTCAGCCCAAGCAGGGGTGGGGTGACCTCCAATTTTGATGCTCTCAGCATAGATAAACATGCTCCGAAATAATTCTAAAAAGAATATTTTATATTACAGTGCGTTCAATTTTTTACATACAATGGAGTATTTTATATTAAAATGAAATGATAAAAATATTAATTTGTGATATGTACATAGGTGTACAGTAAGCTGCTTCCTGAGAAGTCAGTTTATCTTTTATCACTACAGGTGCTCATTTCCTAAATCTAAATTCGAGCTCCTCTTCCAGTGCCAGCTGAAGGGAGTGTTTCTCCTCCCCTGAGCTCCGACCCTTGCCAGGGATGCCCACCCCACCCTGCTGGCCTTGGGAACAGACAGTCTCATGATCTTTTCAAGGCAAAAACCTTTGTATCCTGCAGAGTACAGAACTTTGTCAGGGACATTGTCGTCTGTTACTCTTGGTCCAGTGCTAACCATGAAAATTGAAAACGGAGCAGTGCTGGGACAGGAGGTAGGGCACCCTAGGCAATGTCTTTTCATTTCCTGGAGGTAAACATGGCTCAAGGCATTCACTAAGCACTCTCACGCCTCAGATCCACAGCCAAAGATTCTGATTTAGATAGTTCTGTTTGGGCCCTAAGAAACTGAACCACAGTACTCATTTCATACTTCTTTGGGTCCATTTGACGAGGAAAACAAAAAAAAAAAAAATTGATCTGAAGCCTAGATGCATTTGAAGAACTCCCTAATGCTAATTCCCAGGACCCACTCCAGACTAATTCAGTCCGAATTTCCCTGAAAGCATCCAGGAATCTCTTGGTGATCTTAATATGCAGCTTATTTGGGAAGCGCTGGGTTCAAGTCAGGAGGACCATGTAGATATCTCTGTCAGAGAGAGCACCAGGCACACAGTGGAAATTCAGCCCCGCTGAGCCTCTGGATTCGTTGCAGTGGCAGAAAAGGAGCTCCTGAGGAATGGTGGGTGTCTTGCTGAACAAAGATGGAGACAGTTATTTTATACATGGGATTAAGGCAGAGCTGAATGCTTTCACAGAAAGGCTCCACCTCAAGTCTACACTGCAAAGTAGATGGAGTTTCCCAGGAAATATTCATGGTGAAACAGATGCGCAGCATTGTATCCTGAAGCCCACCTTGCAAGGCCCTGCCCCTGTGTGCACATTGAGAGTGCTTTTCTGTCACCAAGGGACTTCTCTGTCTTCCAGGCCAGAAAGGCACATTTCTTATTGATATGACTTTAAAAAGTGAAGTTTCCGAAAGTCTGTGACTTTGGTGAACAGTGTCTCAGTGTGCGAAAAAGCAGCTGCTATTCAAAGGAAGGGCCTCAAGAATGCAGCGCGCTCTTGGGGTAACACTCACTCCTGTTATCTTTGCAGGGGACTTTTGCTGTGTCTGTGATTCCAGTGAGATTAAGGAAAAGGCAGGTTTTTATAATTGTTAGGGTTTTCTAAGCAATAAAAAGACAGGAAAAATAAGATAGGCCTTTACTGTGGGAACAGAAAAGGCCAAAAGAAAGGAAAGACCTAGAGCTTCAAAGGCCTGGCCTGGAGGGCCAGTGTGATAGCTCAGGGGACTACAGTGGCTGCTTAGGCAGAGCGCAGTGGCAGGGGGTTCAATCCCTGGGGGCGTCTGTCCCAGCCCCGCCCCTGGGTGTGCAGAGGTGGAGATTGAGACAGGGCATGGTGGCACATGTCTGTAATCCCAGTTCTTGGGAGGGTGAAAACAGGAGAATCACTATGAGTCCAATTTGTGTAATGAGACCCTGTAGACCCTGTACTAAATACAAAAAAAGAAAGGAAGGAAGGAAGGAAGGAAGGAAGGAAGGAAGGAAGGAAGAAAGAAAGAAAGAAAGAAAGAAAGAAAGAAAGAAAGAAAGAAAGAAAGAAAGAAAGAAAGAAAAGCAATACAGGGCCAGGATGGAGGTGGGGCTTAGGGGTTAGTCTGTGTGATGTGGCAGATAGTGATTAGATAGTGATTGGGCAGGAGGCGGGAACAATGAAGCTGGATATTGTGAATTATAATTTGACCAGGATGAAGGAAGGTGGAGCACAGCGCATGGCCTCCAGTGGGCTTGCCATATTGGCTGGCGGCCATGATGACTTAGCAGACTTTTTATTAAGGCAGAGAAAACCCATCATTCCTGTCTTTTGGTTGTGGGAGAGGTGGGTCTCTCACACTGGTTCCTACTGAGCAAGGTATGGGCATGGTAGAGGGTGAGGAAAGGATGGGCATAGCCCATGTGGAAGCTGGTGTTGGGGGTTTCAGCTAGTATGAGGATTTATGGGTAATGATGGCATGGACCATGGATTATATAAAATTTGAAAGAAATTTTAAAATATAAACAGGTTATTGTTGCAATTAGGGGACCCAAGAAAGGGAGGAAGTAGGAAAGGTGTCCATGATCTGAAAGTGTCACTCCATCATGACCAAGGCAAGAAGAGTATCTATTTTCTATTTCCCAATGTTTGTGCTTTAGAGGCTTAGGAAAGCAGGTGCCCTAGGAGGTGCTCTTAATCTATTTAGAGCTAAGGAAAGGAGCTGATGCTAAGGCAGGTGTGGCTTCAGGCTAAATTTGGTGAGGTGGGCCCTCAAAACCTCATTCTCAGGGGGACCAAATTTGATTAAGGAAAACCCCTGGTGGCCCATGCCATATGGGCTCACCACCAGGATGACTTAGTGGAAACTTTTTTTTTTTTTAATAAGGCAGAGAAAACCCTTCAATAATCTGATCTAATTCTTTGCTGTTTCAAACGTAGGTTTAGAAAAATAGCAAAAGCAAACACACAGGCCTGCTTCCAGAAGATAGATGAAACCAGAGCTGAGGGCCCAATAGCCTGCTAGGGTGTGGAGATTGCTAATGTGTTCATTTACAAGAGAATTGATGAGTGTCTGCTGTGCGCTGTACCTGATGCACTGTGCTGGAAATTTACTGATGAGAAAAAATCAACATATTGTCCTTTAAAAAATTATAAACTGGCAAGAGAAATCAGTCGAAGAGGCAATTTAAGCAGCATATAGAAGTGCTATAAGTGAGTTTAAGAGCAGGGAGCCAAGTATAATTAACTCAGTCCTGGGTATTCAAAAGCTGGAAGCAAATCCCCAAGGTTTTGGAAAGAGCGAAAACAAGTAAGGCACTGGGGAAGCCAAGAGATAGAAAAGTGAAGTAACAGGGAAAGGACCTGGGCAACAGAATCACTTGGCTTCTAATCCAGGCCCAACCACTGGCTTGCAATTTTCTCACTCATATTGTAAAAGCAGCAAACAGTGAGCATATTTTGAGAGTTCTAAATTCAAGAATCTCTCAGCGAGCCCATAAGTGGCATGCTGGCCTTCCTGCATATGCACTAAAGAGATTACTTATGTCCAGAAAAGAAATCACACCCATAATAGATAAGCAAATCATTTTGTTTGCTAGGAAATAAGTGTGGGGAAGGCTGGCGGAGGAAAAGGCAGAGGTTGGAAATTAAGAAAGAGGCATCTGTCCAAATGTGCAGAGAACACAGGGGAATTCCAAGAAGGTGTGATTCCAAAAGCATTGCATGGCTGAGCTACAGGGGAACCCCCAGTCAGTGTCAGCATGAGTCTATCTCATTGTTCCCCTCAGCATCTGCATGACTGGCTTTCTAATTTCAAAAAGCCTGCTTTGTACTTGAGGTAAACTTTTCTTTCTATACTTCAGCTCTTGACTCCTTCCTGAGAACTTTCTGGTCAAGTCACCCTGAAGATGCCATAGGTGGAATTAATTACGGCACCCTATCATGTCACTTATAGTTAGTATCTGGAAGAAATGACTGTTCACTAAAAAGTATAGAAATAATGTTTATAATAGTACTACTCATGTTAGTCTCAAACAGGGAATCTACTCAAATCAGAGTGCCCATCTACAGTGCAATCGATATATAATCTTCAGTATATGCAGATGATAAAATATTATACAACAATGAGAATGAACACCATGATCTCTCATGACAATAGAGGTAAACTTCAGCAGAACAAAGTTGAATGAAAGGGTCCAGCTAGCCAGTTGCGATGGCACACACTAATCCCAGCACTGGAAGAGGCTGAGGCAAGAGGACTACAAGTTCATACCAAGCCAGAGAATCTTTGCAACTTTCCAAGCCCCTGTTTTAAAACAAAGTATAAAAAAAGGGATGTAGCTTAGAGAGAAGGCTCTGGGTTCAATTCCCAGTGCCACAAAAAGAAAAACTACCTATGTCTTCTAGGGTTCTGCCTATTCTCTCTTTCAGCAGATTTAGTGTTTCTGCTGTAGTACTTAGACTTTTTGATCCATGTCAATTTTAGTTTGCTGCGTAATGATAGACAAGTATCTAATCTTAGCCTTTGCCATGGGGAAAACCAGTTTTTTTTTTCAGTACCAGTTATTAAAGAAGCTATCTTTCTCCCAGTGAGCATGGTTGGTTTCTTTTATAAAAAATAAGGTAGCTGAATGTAAGTAGTTGTTTCTGTACCTTCTAATCTGTTCTACTGACTCTCAGATCTTTCTTTCTTTCTTTCTTTCTTTCTTTCTTTCTTTCTTTCTTTCTTTCTTTCTTTCCTTTCTTTTTTGCCAGTGCCAGGCTGATTTTATCATAGTATCTCTGTAGTATAATTTCAAGTAAGGAACTGTAATGCCCCCTGCTTTGCCTTTGTTGCAAGACTCTGTTTTGCTATTCTAGGTTTTTTTTGGCTCCAAATGAATCATAAGAATGTTTTCTCTAGTTCTATGACATATGTTAATATTATTTTGATTGTGATTGCGTTAAAACTGTATAACAATTTTGGGAGTATGGCCATTTTTACTATATTAGTTCTTCCTATTTAAGAATAAGAATATTAGCTCTTCCATTGTCTGATAATATCATCTTCAATCTCCTTATCCAGGGGACTGTAATTTTCAAGGTTGAGGTCTTTACTTCCTTCATTAGATTGATTTTTAAGTATGTCACTTTTTTGGATGCTATTATGACAATGTTATCTCAATTACATTTTACTCCTTGCTGGGACAAAATATCCAACCCCCAAAATGAAGGAAGGAAAGATTTATTTAGTTCACAGTTAGTGGAGGTTTTAGTCTATAGTCTACTGGTTCTAAGACAGACAACAGCAGTTCATGGTGGCAGAAAACTATGAAGAGCAGAGGAGGAGCAGCAGCTGTGGGGTCTAGCAAGCCTCTCTCTCTTCCTTCCATGCTGACTGCAAAGACTGGAGCTCCTCCGAGGAAGTGGCGTGGCTGCAATTATCCAGCTCCTCCAAGGAAGGGGGTGCACAGAAGCCTTTCTCAACCCCTTTATATTCCCTTTCTGTGCTGGGTCACTCTAGGGTGGGCCCTCTCCACCCTAGAGTGGAGCCATGGAATCACCAAGCAGATCCAGCCAAGCTTCTGACATCTCAAGCTGACACAATGTACCAACCACCACAGATGTGGTTTCACTGATTTCTCTCCCATGAGCAAAATCCTGATCACACAGGAAAAATACAAAAATCAGTAATTGGCATCTCATCTTATTAAGAAGATTTACATAAAAGGTACCAATAAACTTAACTTTAAAAAAGAGTAAAACCAAATAATTCCCACTGTGTGAAATAAGTTGCTAAGAACATAAGAAAGAAGTTCAGAGACATAACAGGCAGGGTCCTCACAAGAAACATATGACACATTCAAATTACCAAGAATAAAAAAGTTTTACTTTAAATGGAAAAACAGAGATATAGGGGTACCATGAAGGACAGCACAGTTACTCTGAGCAAGAAAGCTAATAGACCTAGACCTGAAACCACAAAAGGAAAACCAGCTACAGAAAAACAGAAGATAATGGCCCAGTGGGGCCTCCTCCAGGTAGTAGTAGTAACCTTAGGGTGAGGCCCACAGCCTGGCTATGGTAAGCATGAACAAAAGAGAGGGAGTCATTTGGTTGACTCTCTACCTTCCTTCCAGTCACCTGCTGCAGGTCCTCATCAGCCAAAGACAGTGAGAAGCCATGGGCATCATCTTTGATGGCACCCATATGGGTCAGTGATCCAGACAGTGTGGTGTGCAAGGCTGGAGAGAATGAGGGTGTCCAGGGCAGAGGAACAGCACATGTCATATGGACTGCTTCAGTTACCTTAAGGAGAGGAGTTACTGATGAGATGATATTTTTTTTCATATAGCTTTGCCTTGTTATACTATTGTAATTATACACGCGAATTTAAATTTGGGGAAATATTTCCCATACATGAAAAGTACTGTGTGCATCTGTGTGTGTTTGCTTATAAGAATATGTATACATGGGAGGAGGGTGGAAATGGTGCGTGTGAGAGGAGTGTGCTTGTGAGAATGTAGGTGTGCAGGTGAAGGTGTACCAGGAAGTCAAAAGATGTGCTTCTGTGTGTGTCTGACGGTTGTGTGTGGTGTGATGTTGAGCATGCATAGGTAGGACATGTGCGACACTGATTGCAAGAGCACAAGTGATAGTGCAAAAGTACCTCTAAGGCCACATCTGTGTACAAGATATGTGGGTGTGGGTAAGTGTGTATATGTGAATGGTAGAAGCAGGGTGTGCACAAGAAGTGTAATAGTGGGTATGAGGCTGTGAGGTAAATAAATAGTGTGCATGTGTGCTTGAGGGTGTGCTTGTGAGCAGTGAGGGGTCTGTGTGCAGGTGTGCTTGCATGGGTGAGAGTGAATGTACAGGAAAATGAAGGAGAGTGTACTGGGAAGAAGATAAGGGAGTGAGGCACTGTGCACTAGAAGATGAATACCTGGGATCTGTGAGCACGCATGTGAGCATCTCTGCACACCTGTAAGTGTGTAAGTAAAATATTTTCTTCTAATAAAAGGGAAAAATTAGAAGAAAGCACATCAAAATATTTATAATAGTAATGGTCAGAGGCAGAATAATAGTCAAATTTAATATTCTTTATTTTCCTTGTAATCAGATAACAAATCAATATTTTAATCTTTTCTTTATCCCAAGAACACCCAAAATGCATACTATATCTTTAAAACAATACATTAAAAAAATCTCTTGACTAATAAAATGTTTCTTCAGAAGTAATCCCATTCATATTATCTGACCACAGTGCAATGAAACTGAAAGTAATTGACAAAAGAAACCACAAAAACCCCATAAATACATGGAAATCAAACAACACCCTCCTAAGCAACCAATGGATCACAGATGAAATAAAACAAGAAATTAAACAATATCTACCACACAGTGAAAATTCAAATACAATTTATGGGAATTTAAGGGATGCAATGAAAGCAGTTCTTAGAGGGAAATTTACAGCTGTGATCTCATACATTAGGAAAACAGAAAGGGAACAAATAAATACCCTCATACCGCACCTCAAACATCTAGAAACAGGAGAGCACACCAAAATGAAAGCCCAAAGACAGGAGGAAATTATAAAGATTAGAGCAGAAATTGATGCAATCAAGACAAAATAATACAAAGACTTAATGAGTCAAAAAGCCAGTTCTTTGAAAGATCAAATAAAATAGACACAAATAGCAATGAAGCCCCTAGCTAACCTTATCAAAAAGAGGAAAGAAAAAACTCAAATTCAAACGATAAGGAATGAAAAGGGTGAAATTACCACAGACCCTGTGGAAATTCAGAAGATCATCAATAGATACTTTGAGAATCTGTACTCTCCCAGAATTGAAGACACAGAAGAGACAGGTTCCTAGAAAGGTACAAATTACCAAAACTGGATCAAAAATATATAAGAACTCTCAATAGGCTAATAACAGCTAATGAAATTTTAAAAAAAACTACCAACAAAGAAAAGTCCAGATCCTAATGGATTCACAGCTGAATTCTACAAGACATTTACAGAAGATATAATCCCTATATCCCTCAAACTCTTCAATGAAATTGAAAAGGAAACAATCCTCCCCAAATCATTCCTGTAGGCAAGTATTATACTGATACTAAAACCAGAGAAAGATGCAACTAAAAAAAGAGAATTACAGGCCAAACTCCCCCATGAACATAGATGCAAAAATCCTCAGTCAAATCCTAGCAAATAGAATACAGCAAATCATCAAGAAGATTATACACTATGACCAGGTAGGATTCATTCCAGGGATGCAAGGATGGTACAACATATGCAAATCTATAAATGTAATACACTATATCAATAGAGCCAAATCCAAAAAACACATGATCATCTCAATTGATGCAGAAAAGGCTTTTGACAAAGTCCAACACTCATTCATGTTCAAAGTCCTACAGAAAATTGGAATAGATGGCTTCTACTTCAATCTGATAAAAGTCATTTACAACAATACAACTAGCTAACATAATTCTAAATGGGGAAAAAAATCGTTTACTCTTAGATCTGGTACAAGACAAGAATGTCCTCTATCACCACTCTTATTCAATATAGTTCTGGAATTAGCTAGAGCCATTAGGCAAGACAGAGAAATAAAAGGAATAATAATAGGCAAAGAATAAGTTAAACTATTATTATTTGCAGATGACATGATACTGTACTTGGAAGATTCACAAAACTTCTCCAAAAAGCTGCTAGAATCAATATACAAATTCAATAGCATAGAAGGATGCAAAGTCATACCCAAAAGCCAATAGCATTCCTCTAACAGATAACAAACATACTGAGAGGGAGAGAAACCATACATTTTACAATAGCACTGCAGAAAAATGAAATACTTAAAGAATCATTCTAACTAAAGAAGTAAAAGATCTCTTCAATGAAAATTACAGTACTCTGAAATAAGAGATCATAGAGAATTTCAGAAAATGAAGAGATATTCCCTACTCCTGGATAGGAAGAACCAACATTGTGAAGATGTCCATACTCCCAAATCTGTTATACAGATTTAATGCAATCCCTATCAAAACAACACCAACATACCTCATAGACCTGGAGAAATCATTTCTAAACTTTACTTGGAATAAAAAAAAAATAGAATAGCAAAGGCAATCCTGTGCAGCAAAGACAAGGCAGGAGGGATTACAATTACTGACTTGAAATTATACTACAAAGCTACTGTGATAAAATCAGCATGGTATTAGCAAAAAAAAAAAAAAAATAGACCTCAGGATCAATGAAATAGATTCGAAGATGCAGAGCAACTACAATCACACTCAGCCAAGTTATTGTCAACAAAAGGGCCAAACATGCTTACTGGAAGAAAGAAAGCCTCTTTAACAAATGGTGCTGGGAAAACTGGCTCTCTACATGCTGAAAACTAAAACCTTACTCAGGTCTGTCACCATGCATTAAGCTAAAGTCAAAATGGATAAAAGATCTAAACATTAAAACCGAAACACTACATCTCCTGGAAGAGAGAGTAGGAGGAATTCTTGAAGACATGGGGGTAGGTAAACAGTTCATGAACAAAAATCACACTGCATAGAAAATATTTGAAAGCATTAACAACTGGGACCTGCTGTTATTGAGATTTCATGTCAAAAAAAATTTGCCAAAAGAGTGAAAAGACACCCCACAAATTTGGAAAAAAATCTTTACTACTAAGCACTCAAAGTTCTTCTTTCTAGAATTTATAAAGAACTAAAATAAACATTACATCCCCAAAATTTAAAGACCCAATCCAGAAATGGGCATCCAAAATGAATACACACTTCTCACAGTAAAAAGTACAAGAAACTAACAAATATATGAAAATATGTTCCACATCATGAGCCATTCATAAAATGCAAATTAAAACAACACTGAGATACCATGACACCCCAGAAAGAATGGCTGTCATAAAGATATCAACCAACAACAAATGTTGGAGAGGCTTTGGGGAGAAAGGAACTTTTGTCCACTGCTGTTGGGCATGTAGATTTGTGCCACCATGAAGGAAGTCAGTGTGGATTCTCCTCAAAAAACTAGGACTGGAAATCCCATTCAATCCAGTTATCACTCTTTTGGAAATTATTCCAAAAGAATTAAAAGTATCATATCATAGTTATATATGTGCACCTATGTTTATAGCAGCACAATTTGTGAAAGCCAAATATTGGAAACAATCAAAATGCTCATCACCTGAGGAGTGGATGAAAAAGATGTGGTGTTTTTGTACAATGGAGCATTACTCAGTTATAAAGAAAAATAAACTCAAAGGCTTCATATATAAGTGGATACAATTTGAAGATATATTCATAAGTGAAATAAACCACACCACATGTGTAAATATCATATTGTGTCCCTAGTGTAAGAACTCAAAAGAAGAAATAAAAATTGAAAGGAATAATACAGTTAAAGGGAAAGTGAGAATGTAAGGATTAAACAACGAATAGAGAGGAGAAAAGTTAGGAAATATCACATGGGCAAAACCACACATTTATATAAAAAACATGGTTAAGGCAATGGTCATAAGAATTTCCATCAGGTTTTTATAAAATAGCAGTTAATGAGTAGAACTCCCACCCTGACCAACTCTATATGCTGATGTCTGTGAACTAAGCAACTACACTGAGGATAGCAATGTGTAAGACTAAAACCATGGTTGAAATACCTATCAGTTTGGTCTTCTAAAGGCATACTGCTTCTAACATCATATAAATTATTGCTAAACTCTCTTTAAAGTAAATGTTTGTTTAAAAAAAGGTAATAAAAGAAAACAAGAGACAAGAAAAAAAGTCATTAGATTGTCCTGCTACAATGTTATATAAGGTTTGATTTCTAAATATCTGTGTTAAAATGTGTAATTATATTTTTTCACATAATATAGCGATTTAAATTTTAGAATATTTATTGTTGTTGGAAAATACCAGTTCCATGTTATGTCTAAGGCATTTGATATTCAGATAGATTGTGATGTTAAGCTCAACTGCATCTGTTATGGGGTAATGATATCATTAAGCTTCTCTTCTGGATGGTTAACAACTAAAGTTTGCAGACCAAAAATCAGAGAAAAAGAAGAGCTACAAGGATAGCCAATATGTTGGCGCTAGCCCTTCAAGGTCAGTGAGGACTCAGGACATAAGAGAACCTGTGCTGTGACATCCTATAACTCAGTGATGTCCCAAATTTTCTGATCAAGGAGATTATAGAGCCACAGAGGAAAGTGATCGACGATGTACAGTGTGCCTAAGGAGAGTCACCTGGAGAGAATACATTTTCTCAGGCTTTCACAGAGAGCAAACTGGTCAAGCAATGGCTGTGACACATCCAGATGGCTGACACTGACAAAATGTCTACAACCTGCTCTACATGGCTTCAGAGTAAATCCTGAGGGGATTTGACTGACTTGGTCAGATATGAAAGGTACATTTTTAGTTATATAGATCTTGCTTTATCTTGGTCTTAACCATCCCACAGAAAAGTACAAGCACAAGGTATAAAAAGTAACACTGTATTAATATGCTGAGCTGTGAAAGGCTCAAGTCAACAACTTCTGATAATTTCCAGTTCTGTTGATAACCCACTACTATTATGGACTATTGGATTATATTGGGTTATTTTCCTGAATTCAAGCACCTACAATATTTGGACTGGCATCAGGTATGAAAAGGTCCTTTAAAGACTCCTCCAAATACAGCTTCTCTAACAGCAATGGAACACCCATCTCTGACAAAACAAAACAAAAAAGGGGGATATAAATGAAGGAGTGAAAAAATATTTATGTACATGCAAAATAATTAAAATAGATATACAGCTACTTTCTCAGTTCAATGAGAAGGAAGATTTGTACTAATGTTTTTTAGACAAGAGATCATGCCTGTATCTTGTACTGTGAATAACTACTACAAAGACAACAATATGCAATGCATTATTTATTTTTTTTTAATTTTTTTTTAATTTTTTTTATTTGAGAGAGAGAGAGAGACAGAGAGAGAGAGAGAGAGAGAGAGAGAGAGGGGTGTGTGTGTGTGTCCAGCTCAGCCAACCAGGGGGCGGGGCCGGCTGGCATGTGGTGCTGGGGGATTGAACCGCGGTCCCTGATGCTTTGCCAAGCTTGTTCTAAGTAGGTGCTTCAGACCACTGAGCCATCTCTCCAGCCCAATGCATTATTTATTGTAACTGCCCTACTAACCTGTTTTGAAACTGTCTCATTGTTATTTCTTTCCCATTAAAATTAATAAAAAATTTAAAATGATAACTTTTTTGAGTGTATGGATGAATAAAATAATTTTAAGAGTATTTTTGTCAGTTTTTATACTACTCTTAGTTCAGTTAGAAGCCAAGTTTTCATTAACTGCAGAGTCCACTGTGTTTGAATAATACCTTAGCTCTTATATAGTAAAGACTCACAAGCTTAAAGATTTACTTCATAGCCTTACTCCCTTGATTCCCAGGAATTGCCTGGAAAGATTGAGCTTGAAATTGCAAAGACATAACCTTTAGGAGAGAAAATGAAAGACTTCAAAGTATTTAGCATTGGATTCCTTATATTTTAAGAGTGCATTCCCAGTGTTAAGCTACCTCTTGGAAATTGCACAGCTGCTAATTAGCCATCTGTGCTTTAGAATCTTTCTAAAGTTCAATGTTTTTACCAAGCTTTCCTGGGCAACCATTTTTACCTGGTCGTGAAATAATAAACAACAAATTCTTCTACTAAATCTGAGTGAACTGCTGCATGATCTGATGTTCCTATGGGGTTAGTCGATGATGCCAGGGACACACGAATGATGAGCTGTAATCTCTAGCAATCATTACAAATCTAGTTCACTTACTGCACATAATCATGGTAGGAAATAGATGGAAAAGAAATTTTAAACTTATTAAAAATGAGTGTACCTTGTTATCTCTCTGGATAATTTTTCTCTTAAAAATAGTGCCTAACACATTGTCTTATCTATGTGACATTCAGGGACTATGAATTGTCATTTTGAGTTAGTCCTCTTGGATGTGAGTTTTAAATATTTGACTTTAATTTATAATCCCATGAAAAAATAAATATGTTTTGCTATCATAATTTCTTGGCATTTTTATTTTTCAGAATGATAGCCAGTGGGCATAAGATATGCTGTGAACATTTCAAAGTGCATTATTAATGTTATTTGATTTTAAATAATGAATAAAAACAATGAGAATAATAAAATAAAATCTGTCTTTTACAAAAGGTGCTTGAAAGTTGAGATATTCTTTTTCAAAATATAACCAAATATTTAGCCTCATCTCTAGTTAATTTATAGAAAAACTTGTTTATAAATTTGAATGTCACCAAAATGCTTAATTTTTCAGGTTTTATTCATTTCTAGGCATTAAAAAATTGAAGTTGAGTGCTAGTGATGTTTGTAAGCCAAGGTCATGTGATTTTGCATTAAGAAATTGATTCAACTAACAGAATGTCTCATTTCTCCTAGATTACTACAAGAACCCAAAATGCTTTTGGTTTTTCAGACTCAATGCTTGTACCAGACAGGAATTATCAGGAGAATGAGGGTTTTAGTAAATTGCTTAGTTTGTGTTTGTTTTACAGGATTGTGTTTTTCTACAGGATTGTTTTTAATGATGAACATTCAAGACTTGTGTAACAATGTTTTTACTAAGCGATTAAAAAGCATATCACTTTTGAAGTAGAAAGAGGCCTTGGCTTCTCATACTTTATTGTCTCTACACTGCCTCATTTTAGTAACAAAAAATATTACCCTACTTCAACCTAGATTTTTTTATTATTATTATTTTTAACGTATTTGGTTGTTACAGGGTTTCACTATGTAGTTCAGACTCTGTGTTCCTCCTGCTTTCCGCTTTGCCAATATTCAGATTATAAGTATGTGCCACCATGCCTGGGTTCTGTGGCCAGCGCAGTGTGCCCAGGGGTGGGACGGGTGTGGTATGTAGTGCCGGGGTTCAAATCACAGTCCCTGTACTTGCCTAAGCTTGCTTAAGCAGGAGTTTTAGTCTGCTGAGCTATCTCTCCAGGCCCCAAGCTAGATTTTCATAAAACAAAAGTTTGTGGCAGTGGGTGGTTGAAATATTCTTCTCTTTTAATCTATTTTGAGCCTTTCTCTTTCTTTCAAGTCAGTTGGTGTCACCAAACCCAGGCCCACTTGTTGGGTATTGTTATCAGTAGGCCCCTTGGGGCCTATGTAACTTGAACTGGATTTTTGGAGTAAGGATACTTACTTTAGTTTTATGTCAATGACAAAACTTGATTCTGTGTGTCATATTTTTACTTTGCACTTAGAAAGCAGACTTGACTATTAGAACAGAAATGGGGAAAACTATATTGCAAATGCTGTGGTGTGCGGCTAAGACCAAGGCAGTCGTGCTTTTACAGAGCTCGTGTCACTCAACAGGGAGGGGGTAGTCACCCACTTTTTTTGTCTGATTACTGCCTCTCCTTTGTTTCAAATAGCAATCAAATAGACTCACTTCAATCAGTGTTACTAAGAAACTGCTTGATACAAGTTGACAGAGGCAACCTGTATAACCCATGAACATTTTCTTAGGGCAAAAGGGAAGAGCCACCTAGCTTTACTCCCCTTCCATATCAAACCACTGCTGGGGTTCGGTGAACACTTTATTTTCCCACTTGAACTTGAGCTTCTCTGCAAGGTCACTCCTGCCCATCTTGCGGAGATGACGAACGAGGAGGCGAAGTTTGTCGGTGGAGGTTGGAAGTGATTTTTTCCAGAAGCAAAGAAGTTCATGGATCTGTTCTGTGGGGTCGTCAGGGTGCTTGAGCTTGATGAGCTGCACGGTGCTGCGGCGCAGAGGGAGGGAGGAGGTGAGGGCCTCAGTGCCTTCTTCAGAGAGCTCTTCTGCCAGCCAGTGCAGCAGGTTATCCCACAGGGCTTCTGTGAGCACACGGGGGACATCCAGGGTTAGCACCTCTGCCTGGGGGAAGTGCTGACCAATGTTCCAAATTTCTGCATGAGAAATCTACCTGGCCTCTGTCTACTCTCTGTTAAAGAGACATGGGGCCACCCCGGCAGACAGTGAGAGCGTTACCCAGCCAGTAGTGCAGTCATCTTCTGGGGGCCCCTACTACTTCAGGGGTTAGAAATGCACCTCGAATGTCAGTATCCCTGGGAATCGAGAGGACTGGAAATATACTTCAGACCTTGGCCCATAGAGTCTAATTGAGAAAGACTAGAGAGGAACCAATGTTGGCATTGTTAATGAGCTCCCAAAGGACATCAATACCAGTGGTGTTTGCTCTCCTCTAGCTAGCAGTGTGTCACAGGAAGTTTTATAGGTTCAAAAAGATACTTGCCTTTATTAACACTAATGTAGTACATGGATTATACCAGCGACAGGGAACCCTTACGGACCTCCCCCACTCAGCCAAGTGCACACACACACACACGCACATGCACACGCACATGTACACATGCACATGCACACACACACATACATGCACACACACAAACACACACACATGTGCATGAGCTCACAAAGACTCGGTACCCAAGGACTAATTCTGTGACTGTGCTTTACATCGGCAATTCCTCTAGACTCCCGGACTACTTATATTTGCAGACAGCACCTCTGAGTATGTCCTGTGTACTCTGGACAGCCTTTCCCTTGGCCTGAGACTCCTGCCTCCCTCCTAATCTTATGATATCACCAGATTCAACTCTGACATCCCTAGTCACCTGCTCTTCTCTCGGGGATGCTGCTTGCTCTCAAGAGGTCAAGCCTGGCCACTAATAACTGCATGTTTGTGCCTGCCAATCATAGTGTTTTTCCCATATTCCTCATCCCCAAGGTGGTGGCTCCAGCCAACTTGATCTCTTCTGGATGCCATTGAACATCCCAGAAGAGCTGGGGCTTATTGCAGTAGCATTATAAAGGTAAAATTCCACGTACTGGTCCCACGACAGATCTGAGCATACCCAAAGTGGAGAATAAAGTAGGCAACACCCTGGCTCCTGGAAATTTCCTCCTTCTCCATCACACTCTCTAATGACAGCAAGCATAGCATACCCCCTCATAACTCAGTCCTCATAAAGACCCAAACTCCACACCACCTGAGGGAGAAAGTACCTTCAAAGCATGAGTTCACTCGCTCCCTTCACTGGCTATTGAGTAAAGTTTCCTGACTGCTTTCCAAGCTCTTTGGTTATTTGTGAATGGCACTGAGTAGGAAAAGAAACTGCATATTTGATAACTCACTCCATTATGCCGCTGCCCATTGTGTCACTGAGATTGATTCCTGTGAGACAAACCTGCATGCCCTGCAGTCTGCACCTTTTCATTTACTAGCCCCACAGGGCATCACAGTCACTTTCTTACTGCTTGTTCCCCCTGTGCCAGCTTCCCTGCTTTTGTATGAACAAAAAGCTCTACATCTGCCTGCTGTTGCTTGATGATTCCTTTCGTCTAGAGCCTCACATGAATCTCACTGTGACTTTACATATTGTAAAGCCACTCTTCCACGAAGAGGATTTAGGAAAAATTAACACAGCCTTGTTGGCTTTCAAAGGAACACTGAGCTATCTTTATTTAGTGCATTTACTGTGAAATATTTCCTGATTGGCCTTCTTCTCCCCATCACATGATCTGCCTCCTCCAATCCACAGGCAGCTTCATTAGCAACCCTATTGATAATCTTTCCCATCTGGCCCCAGGAATCCTTAATCTTGTCAACTCCAACAACCTGTCTTGTGCTTCCACACTAAAAACTGACCTTCAGAGCCAATTCTTGTTTCATCATCAGCCAGAATTACTCCATCTCTGTGGCCTTGGTTTCTCACTATTACTGCTGAATTTCACTGTATAAATTTTTGTGGCTTTATAATATGCTCTTGGCTAATCCCTCAGATACCTTGAAACTTTTCAATTACCTTGAAAGTGCCATGCACCTCTCCTCCAACCCTGCTGCCAGTGATTAGTGTGCATATCGGAGATGCTTTTAGGACCAACTTCCAGCGTTTTGTCCTCTTTAGCTTTTATTGTCTCATTTTGTCACCCCTGATGCTGCCTTTCTAATACTATACTGAAGGGAAAAATATGAAATATGCTGGATATGACCAATAAACACTGAACAACCTTCTTTTTTATTCTTTTGATACAGGGTCTCACTATGCAGCTTTGATTCATAGTGATCCTCCTGTTGCAGCCTCTCTAGCCCTGAGATTACAGACTCAGGCCAGCTTGGTGTGCCCAGGGACCTGGGGCCAGCATGGCATGAGGTACTAGGGATTGAACTTGGGGTCTTGCATTTTCCAGGCAGGCGCTAAGACCACTGAGCTTTCTCCCCAGCCCCAACACTGCACAGTCTTATACCTTGGGGGCTATTAATAGTTGTAAATCCACTAAAAATTCTTTTCCAAATTCAAATCAATACTTCCCATTTCAGTGACTCAAAACTTCTGTCCCACATTGAAGCCCCAGTCTTCTTCTCACTCCGTCTCCCTTATCCAGCATCTCTTCTCCAACTTCACCAAGTTCTCCCTGCCCCATTTTCACTTGCAAAAACATTTTCTGACAAAGTCTCCCTGGGAGACTCCTGAGCTTTCTGGAGTCCAGCCCAGTGCTTTTCATTCAGTATTTTTTCTTCATTATAATGTCTTACTCACTTTGGTTCCTTCCATTCTCCATAACAATACTCAAGTCACTTCTTTCTCTGTTTTGATCACTATGCCAAGCCTTGATGCCATATCATCCCCCCTTTTTAACCATAAACTCTTTTAATATCAAATATAAACATGAATCCTTAAGCTCCTCCCTATTGACTCCCGATATCTGCCTTTGCTTTAAAGTTCTAGGCTCCCTAATACAAGTCAAGCTTTAATTCCTATCCTTGGAGAGACATCTCAGTCACCATGTCCAACAGATGAGTGGTAGCCTGTGTCTCCTCTGAGTTCCATGGAGCATTTCACTCACCACTTTAACTTCCACAGCTGCCCCCTTGTTCTCCCTCCCCCACTGCCCTTCTCAACCGCCTGCTTCTGGGACCTGTTGCATTACAGTTCTTTGTCTCTGGCCTTGTATTGTCGTTCTTTCCTCTGGATGAACTCACTACCTCTTCCTTTGTGGAACATCTCGTCCATGTCTAGTATCCTGCACCTACTACTGTACCTTCATTGTTGTCTTTCGTTTCCCTAAATCTTAATATTGTATTTGCAATTCTCATTTTCCCTGTATCTCTATCAAGGAATAGTATAGTTAATATGAATACCATATTTCTAAAATTTAATTCTCCACTTCTGCCTTTCTCTCAATCTGATCTTCTCTCACTCTGCTTACTCTCTTAAGTGAATTGCTCACCAGAGTGAGATAAAGTAGGTTATCTACTTCAGAGAGTTTCACACCTCTGAAAACGCACCTCTTTTCATTGTGAGAGCCTGTTTCTTATCCTGCACCTAATTTAAACAATTCTTCAACTTTCTAGTTTAACTCATTTAACTGTAATCATGCTATATTTTAGAGGTTGAATGTCTCCCAAATGTCCTTATTTTGAAAATTTAGTCCCCAGACTGTGGTAGGTGGTGGACCATTTGCGAGCGGGTTCTAATGGGAGTTACTAGGTTCCTGAGGGAAGTCCTTGGAGCACATGTGCAGACTGGTCACTTCCTGTTTCCTTCTTTGTTTCCCAGATACTACAATATGAGTAACACCTGAAGTGAACTCCAGGAGCCATGGGAGTCTCTAAGGGAGACTTAGGCAGAAAACGATTTTGAAATAGACTGAGGCAAGGCAGATGCGGGGAGCGTGTGCTCCACTATGGTGTTCTGTGCGGCCCAAGCCCAGGAGAGCCAGGCAACCACAAACTGGAAACCCTGAGACTTCTAGGCCACATAAGCCCTTCCTCCTTTATGTTGATTATCTCAGTTATTTTAGCACTGTGAGAGAAAGCCTTCTACAACAAAGTCCTGCAAGTCTCTTCTCTGTAATACGGCAGAATAGGGGTGTTATCCCACATTCCTGGAAGTTTTGGGTCTCACCTAAGATCAGATGTTAGTACCCCATTAAATCTCTGGAAGGTATTTATGTTATTTAAATTTCCTAAACTGACACTTAAATCGTTTCAAAGTTTTATCCTATTAAAACATCTAAGTGTAGCTACTGTCATCTTTTTGTAGTCAACAGTGACTGCCCTCTACCTAAGGCAGCATCACCCCTGTGCTCTCTGATGATTGTTGACAATAATAATAATTGTGCTTCTATTTGAATAAAAATTTTCAAGTTCATATTATTAACCTAAACTTACTGATCTCTTGACTGTATCACCTGCTCTCTCTTTTAAAACAGTTTCATTTTCCTTCAGGGTTATACAATATTAAAGTTTATTCCTGTGCTGTTACTGATACAATTCAGCATATAGCCCATGCATTTTCTGCACAAATTGTTACTAACTGTGCACAACCAAAATAAGTAATAAATGTTTCTTTGTGGGTTCATACAAATATGTACTTAAATATGTACTTCTATTTCAAATCTGCAAACCTAGAATGTTGGTTTGAACCGATCACATTTAAAGATTTACAGCTGAATAGCCAATGTTTCAATATAAACCCTACTTAGCTATTATCCAGTACAGAAATTACTTGTATCTAAGTAAAATAGTACTTGATATGGCCATTGTTTTTGTAAATTTCAACACTAATTTCATTATATGAATAAGAGAGTTGGTGAGATAGCTCAGCAGACTAACTGCTTGCTTAGGCAAGTGCAGATGCCAGGGTTTAATCCCTGGCACCACAAACCATGCTGGCTCCAACCCTAAGCATACTGAGCCAGCAGTGGAGTCCGGATGTGGTGTTATATGCCTGTAATCCCAGCACTAAGGAGACTGAAAACAGGAGGATCACTATGAGTCTGAGCTGCATAGTGAAACCAAAAAAAATAAAATAAAATAAATAATAAAAACCAAAAAATAAAATAAATAATAAAAACCCTTAATCATATAAATATGTCAGAATGCTGTTTTGGTTTATAGGTGCATGACTTTCAAAGAAACTTCATTTTATTGGGTTGGTAAAATCTATTTTCCACAACAGAGTTCACACATGCTTTTATAGTTTAGATCTAAAGTGTTCCCAGAAATCTCACCTGTGGTAGAGGGAACTGAGTCATGGAGATGCTATCTTCATCAGTAGACTCATCCCTGGGAAAGCTCTGCGGCAGCTAAGTGCACTGTCGGTGAGCGTTGCCTGATGGGAGGTGGGTCCCGGGAGCGTGACCTGCAGAGGCGCAGGCCTGGCCCGCTTTTCCCCTCTCCCTGCCTCCCACTACCGTGAGTGCAGCACCCTGTTGCCTTTGTCAAGCCTGTGCCCCTTTTGCTTCTGCCTTGACCGTGGCTCAAAGAACTGAGTCAAAATAAGCCCCTCCTTTTAAATTGTGGGAAAGTGACTAAGGCAAATACACAGAATGTAGGAGGGGAAAAAAGTACTACAACGAAGGGAGAGCAGGTGTTCCTTACCTACAGGATCTGTAGAGATTCTTTTGGTGCTCTGTGGACGGTTGATCAATTTTTTATGCTATTGAAAGTAAGGGACACAGAATAAGCAGAGGAAAGTATTCTTTGGTGAACATTCTGCAAACAAATATTCAAATGAATCCAATCCTTCGTAGGAAGAAACACTAAACCAGATACCTTGTGAAGGTAAATCTTCAATTTGCATCTGTATGTGTAGAAAGAGAAGCTTGGAATCAAATTTTTAAACACTTTTTAGCTAAAAAAAATCAAGTTTTATTATGAAATTCACATGCACACTGAAAAAACATTTTAAAATATTATTAATATGTCTTTTTTACTTATTTATTTATTTATTTGGTACAGAGTCCAACTATACAGCTTGGACTCGTAGCGAACCTCCTGTCTCAGCCTCCTGAGTGCTGGGATTGCAGGCATGTGGTACAGCATGCAGTACCAGAGATCAAACCCAGGTCCTTGTGCTTGCGAGGCAGGCACTTAGACCACCAAACTATCTCCCAAGCCCTGAAAAAAAAAACTTTCAATTAAAATGTAAAACTGTTAAAGTCAATGAATACAGAGCAAACTATCTCTATAGCACAAATACGGTGCCTTATAATGTCCTCTGTGAGTCAGGCTAGCGACATGAGCACTTGGTGCAGAGGTTAGAACCCCACAGCTGCTGGAATAATGGGCCGTGTGACTGGATGGGTGAGTGACATGTGCATACCATGCTGAAAGAATAAAGCCACTGAGCACATATTATCCTGAAACCAATATTTTACCAAGAAGTAAGCACATATGTGATCATTACTTTTTTTTTTTTTTTACACCTTCTGTTAACAGTGTTCTCAGCTAATGCAAGGCAGTGGAAAGAGCATGGGAGGCCAGGTAAACACATCTGGGTCTGGATACCAGCTCAGTGGTTGAGGAGCAGTGTTACTGGGGAGAGTTTATCTCCTTAATCTCTATGATACATTGCTCCAAAGCCACATCACCAAAACAGTACACAGATGTTGGTAGCAGCTTTATTTGTAACAGCCAAAAACTGGAAACCAAATGTTTCCCCAAAAGGTGAGTGGGAAACTGTAGGTTACTACTCAGCAATAATAAAGAAATCATTGATACATGTGATAACTCCTAGCCAGACTTTCCAAGGGCTGCAGGGCATTGTACTGAGCAAAATTCTAGTCTCAAAAGTTTATTTATTCTTTTTTTTTAATGTATTTAATACAGGGTCTACAGGGTCTCACTACACAAATCAAACTCATAGTGCTCCTCCTGTTTTCAGCCTCCCAAGCACTGGGATTACAGGCAGGCACCACCATGCCTAGTCTCAATCGCCATCTCAGCGCGTCCCTGGCTGGGGGGCACCGCAGGCCCAGGGATCCAACCCTGTTTCCTGTGTCTGCCTGAGCAGGCACTGTAATCCGCTGAGCCATCGGGCCAGCCCAAAAGTTTACATATTCTGATTTCACTTATATCACTTATTTATTTATTTATTTATTTATTTATTTATTTATTTATTATTGGCAGAACCAGGGATTGAACTCAGGCCCTTGCGCTTGCCAGGGAAGCGTTTATTCTAACACTTACATCACATTTTAAAACCACGGAATTTTACAGATGTAGAACAGATAGTGGATAGGGGCTTTTAGGATTACAAAGGTGCAGCCCAGAGGAGAGCTCTGTGGCAGTAGATAAATTTGTATCTCAAAGCTAGTGGTGGGAACAGGAGTAAACATGTATGAAAAAATGTCCCCGAGCTATATTGTATCAATGTCAATGCTAAATTTCATATTTGCCTACAATTAAGTAAAATGTAACTCCTGGGGAAAACTAGTTTTAAAAAAATGCATAATTCTACTGTTTTTTACAACTACTTGTCAATTTATAATTACTTCTTTTCCTTTTTTTTTAAGGGCTGGAAATTGACCTTGTGCAATCTAAGCATGTGTTATATTATGAGCTATACCGCAGCCCAAATTTCTTTTCATTTGTTAGGTTTTTTTATTTTTTAAAAAGAATAAAAGAGTAAAAAAAACCATGAAATATATTTACCAGCCTCCTTCCCAGCACTGACACAAGGGTGATGAAAGTCCTGTATTCCAATGCACAGCACACCAGTTCCTACCCAGTACTGTATTCAAGTCAATTAGATCCAAGGACATGCTTTGGAGGCGTTCTTTTCACAGACGTTACAGAAGCATGGAAATGTAAAAGGTCCACTCAGAAGTTCGATGAGAAAAAGTTCAGAAAAACAGTTCAGAGTACACCTTGGCTATGCTGCAACCTTGCAAAATAAATGCATTTGTGAGCCACCTGCTATGCCCCAGGCCCCCTCAAAAATGAGAGATAAGTACCAATTTGAATATTGCAGTGGGAACTGTGATTCCTATCAAATGGAGCATTACCTGAGCTGAGCTTGTGACAAATGCACGCAATAGGCTTTTCTCTCTTCTTTATCCCAACAGCTTTTTTCTCCATGGTCGTATTTCTTCATAGGTGTCTTGGTGTACAGAGAGTGGGACTAGTGCTTACATATAGGGCTTTCTGTTCACATCCCTGAAAATTCAGGTCAATTACTTCATCTGACACAAAGTCAGTGAAGCAGTGGGCTGCAGCGAGGCAGACCTGGTGAGACTCTGGACACGGAGCTGGCCTCCCTCATAGATCCCTCCTCAGGGGTTTTCTTTTTTTTAAAATTAATTTTATTGAGAAAGAAATAGCAATAAGACAGTTTCAAAACAGGTTAGTAGGACAGTTGCAATAATTAATATATTGCATATTGTTGTCTTCATAGTAGTTATTCATTGTACAAAATGCAGACATAATATCTTGTCCAAACAATATTAATACAAATCTTTCTTCTTATTGAATTAAGGAAAAGTAGCTGTATATCTACCTAACTAATTTGTACATACAGATAAATATTTTTTTCACTACAAAATGGTCCTTCATTGATATCCCCCTTTTTTTGTTTAGTTTTGTCATTTGAATGGCAATGGAATATCCTCAGGGGTTTTCAGTTGCCTTTTCTCCCTTTCACTTTCTTCCCTTTTCGTTTCCTTGCCTGTCTTGTCTACGCACAATTTTGTATGTGCACAACATTTGTCTGCGTACTCTCTTTGCCGTGCCCTTTATCCTTGTAGCTCTTGCTGCCTGGAGTCGGCCCCAGGCAAACAGGCAGCCTCTGCTCGTCCCCCTGGGGTGTCCTCTCCCACAAGTGTCTTCTAAGTTCTCACACAGCTGCCAGCACTCCTTCCTTAGCAGAGCCAGCTCTCAGGTTTTCCTCTTTTCTCGCTCCCCTTCTGTCAAGATGGTATTCTAACACTTCTCCTATTTGCTAAAGGAAAGTTTACTATTCTTCTCCAATAACTTATTTCATGCCAAAGTTTTATATTTCAAATTGTTAAACATAATTTTTACAATGCCACATTTAACATATCACTGCTTAGAATGACTGATGGGTGAACTGAAACACCCCTCAAAAGCTCTCTAATCTGTCTCATCCATACAGGAGTTTGTCCTTAGGCAGCAGTTTGTGCCCCCCTCCCCCACTACGAGTTTCTCAAGGGCATCAGTATAACAGGATAAGTAATTCAGATTAGCAACAAAGTGCTAAGGGTGGCCCAGGCCTCATCTGCTTGCAAGTGATTTAAAAAATTGAAACCAAAGGCAGAACTTGTCTTAGTGCTTTAAGTGCTCTTTGGCCTATTAGTCTGTTTTTCAATCGGTGTATTTGGTAATTAACTCTTTAAGGTCTTATAAGAGAAATAAATGAATCTGATGCTGAAAAAATAACAGGGAGTGGAGGAAGGGGGAAAAAGAAAGGAATGGAAATGTATTATGTATGTGTACCATCCCCCACGGTGAATTTAGTCATTCTGTACTGCACATGTGCAGTAATAAGAGTAAACAAAAGGGTAGAAGAATAATAAAATGAAACAAACTCCAAAAATATCCCCTGACAAACAAAGGCAGCTTCTTATGCTTGAAAGGGATATAAATATCTTAATATTTGCAGCCACTGTTTTTCAACTATGAACTGCTCTTTCCATGCTGCCTAACTGTAATCCTCTTACTGAATTCTTAATGTGTGGCAGTTTGATCGTTTGTGTGCAAATAACTGACTTTGCCCTTACAATACTTTATCAATTCCCATAGTGCCTCCATCCAGCACCACTTCATCTCTTTTCACCTGCTATGCTCAGAGGAAAACTCTCTTGGCCTTTACTTGTTCCACTAATCTCTCTGAGGACCAATGTGTGTCCTTCCTGGTAGCTGAGGTGGCAACATACATGCAGAACTGAAAAATGTTTAATTTATGTGATAATATCTTTTCTTAACTTAAATAACATGTCCCTTCCAATTCAAATGCATTTTCGAGACCTTGGTTGAATTCTACCCTTTTTATTCAACTGTGTGAATGACTCATATCTTAGTTTGGAGCCTATGTATTATCACAGAATTTATCTAACAATTTAATTGTGTTGTTATGCATACTTATCTTCTGTACCAATTAGGCTTTTAGTAATCTATTCTGTGCTTTTTTTTTACATCCTCTTTAACTTAGGACTTACATTTACCACTTGGTGACCACATTTCATGCTCAAGAAATACACAGAAGTCCTGGGAACCTCCCACAGATAATCACGCGGATTGTTGTCACCGTATTTTTAAGGTCAGCAATCTTAGATGGCGAAGAGACTGCTCAGCAGCATCTTTGTGCATTTATAAAGAATTCTTCCACAATTCATATTTGAACACTCTTTGCTGGACTTCTACTTCACTTCTATTTTATCACTTTCTCAGCAAGGAATTTTATCTCCTACTCCTTAAGAAAAAAAGTGTTTCTCAATTTTCAACCCCTTACAATGAACTTGAGGCAAAGGCAAGAGAGGGAAGCTCACACAGTGACTCAGGAGGTCTCAGATGAGGCCACGTTAAGGCCACAGTGGTAGCAAGCAAACTGGATGATTCAGATGTTTGGGCATGGTGACCACAACAGCCAAACACTATCAAGTTAACGCTCAAGAACTATAACTTGGCACCCTTCAAACGTGCCCCAACAGGTACATGGAAGAAAGAGGGCAATACCATTACCCAAAAAGTTATAATGATTTCAAGTATTATGTCAATGCAAGAGAGAAATTCTGATTGCTTCTTACTTGATTCTACAGGGTTATAGTAACCATAATGTTAATTTCTATCACACAATTCCATAACATACTGCACAGGTGCACCCAGATTACATAGCTCCAGGACCTACTTCCCATGCACAGCCTGCAGCTTCAGGAAAGTGCTCCCCAAGTATTCCTGGCTGTCCCAGGGCTTCCCTTTCTTAGTGCTCTGCCCATCCTTCTCAGTACCTCACAATTCTCAGCTGAGCCACGCACCCCCGGGGCCCACCACATAGTGTGTGTCATAGTGGCCTCTACCAGCCTTGAAAGCTTGTCCCCGAGGCACCACACAAGCCTACATGTGTGCATCTAAGGCTCTCACAGGTTGGTACTGCCCCTGCTCCTCCCCCACGTGCCAGCTCCTGCCAAGGGTGACTCTGCCCTCTCACTCTGTGGAGCATCCCGTTCCCCCTGCTTCTCTCCCGAGCTGTGCAATTCTCCATCAGTGTCCCCCACCCCCACCCGTGCTTTCCTGATGTGTCAGCTGTGTGGCACAGTGTGACAGGGTGCAGAAATTGGCACCTTACTCCCTATAGCACTTAACAGTATAATAGTAATGACTGCCATGATTTGCCAAAAGGCTCAATGAAATAATTTTATTGTTTAAAAAAAAAATCTAAAATCCTTTTCCTTAGGAAGTAATTCTAAAAAAAGAGAGTAAACTGGGAAATGGATTTCATCAATAGTCCTACTCTAAACACATGCTGACATTAATACGTAACATATAATGTATTTAGCATAGCATTAACATATATAATTATAGCATATAATACACCCTAGTATATTATGTTATGTATATATTTATATAATATATTTTAATGTGTAATATGTACTCATATATTTAGTAAATCTACATCCTAAATATATAAAAATATGTCTCTTTTAGGCAATAGCACACACACCCTTCAAAATAGAATTCTGTCGAGTACTATCATATACTCTTGTACTTCTGAGACTCAGTTTAAATTTTATCCCAGCTTGCACCCTAGCTGCTACACAATAACCTTCTAAGCTGGTTATGTCTCCAAACATTTATTAGTTAAGTATCGTATTTTCAGAATTGATGTTATTTAAGTATTGCTTTCTTCTTCATTATCTCATCTGCCTTTTTAACAAATATACAAACAAACACACACAAACAGTATGAAAAGCAAGAGGATGTTTCATTTTTTTCTAATGTGGCAGAGAGTATCAAGGCTGCAGGAAACACGGAACTAGATCTTCAGCAAACAGGAAGGGCACCAAGAGACCGAGGCAGAGGGAAAGGAGAAGGGGGAGTAAGAGGATGTGTGATGCGCACAGAATAAATGCCAATAGCTAATGGAAACGTGATGGTGGGCTTCATTGTTCACATTATGTTGCATTATTGCATTTACAGAGCTAAAACTACTAATGACAATAATAGGGAAACTAGGGAAAGGGGCCGAGAGACAGAAGAAAGGGCATGAATGGGGAGCAGAGGAGGAATTTAAAAATCAAGGTGTGTTATTTTACACAACAATTCTGAAGATCAATGTGAACTTCGTGTAGTGCAAACATGAATGAATAAAATAAAATTTTCTTTAAAAGTAGATTGCCTTCTTTTTTTTTTTTTTTCTTTTTTTGGCAGAACTGGGGATTGAACTCAGATCCTTGCGTTTGCCAGTCAAGCGCTTATCCTACTGAGCCATCTCCCCGGCCCCAAGATTACCTTTCTTTACTGAGGCCCTACATGAGGAGCCGCGGGTAGAATCCAGGTGTGACCTAGCCCCAAGCTGGTGTCTTCCCGCCTACCAAGCTACTTGGCAGGTAGGTTCTTTCTGGCCACACTGGGTTTAAACCATACTCTGTCAACTGCTGGCTCCTCGGCTCCCTCACACCTCAGTGTCCTAACCTTTAAAATCATGAACCTTATTCTGTATATTTTCTAGTCTTGCTCTGTACTTTAAATGAAAGAAAATGGGTAGTGCGGTTGTTCATTGCTGGCCAGCACCTTGCTCATGTTGATGGTGCTGCTGGGGCACTCAAGCCGCCTGCGGTTCTTGCCATGTGAAAGCGCAGCACGTTCAGCCGCAGTCAGTACATGACACCTGACAACAGTAACAAACAATTCCTACCGCTTTATACACAGTACTATAGAGTACTTTTCCACTTAAAGATCCCCATAGTGCTTGTGCCTATTTGCAGGATAAAACATGAGTGACATTTTCATATAATATGGAATGAGCAAATCAAAATGAAAAGCATTTCCATCTGTAGTGGTTGTCATTTCTATAGACTGGAAACCTCCCAGATGTTCCAGCTCTTGTGGAATAATAATGAATTATTGTAGGCCATAGTTAGTCACCCTATAACATAGGGTATAGAAGACTAGAACTAATTCTTCATGACTATATTCTGGCACCCATTAAAAAGAGGAGGATATAAAGGGAGATTATTGTGCACTTTCAATGAAATGATACTTGGCCCAGAGTCTCAGTAAAGTCACCTGTCCCATCACTCAAGTTTTGGTAGAGATAAAGCATCATTTTTGCATGCAGAGAGGATTTCTGCAATCCTAAAGTTTCAATTTGTATAAGCTTGTCCAAATATCCACCTGTAACTAAAGTTAATCTTGTAAGTACAGCCTTGTGCAGCGGCAGACATAATCCAAATATTACTGTGGCAGACAGCATCAGAGCTACTGTAGCACTCTCTCCTGAGGTT
>NW_004524582.1:434990-436156 GCF_000260255.1 Octodon degus
GCAAAGTCTAAGTTAGAACAAGAAAAAGTCAGGGAAATGATCTTCCCACTCTTTCAAGAATTATTTGAGGTGCTCAGAGGAAATAATGAAACAAAATGGTATTTTTGAGTGCTAGAGCAATAGACTATTATAAATTGGGCCTTATGTGGTCACAACTTTAAAAGCACCCAAACAATATGATAGTCATTTGGTGAATCTATTTTTAATATGTACTGTCCTAAAATAACAAAGTCAATCTGAGTTTCAAAATTGGGGGATAAATCATTATAACCAAACCACCTTTTTTAATCTGGTAGGAATTCAATCTTTCAGTTTAAATATGATTTGAAAATATTTTTGTCTTTTAGGTGTACAGAGGTAATATTTTAAGGAGGTTGGGGTGGCCAGTCACCAACACAAAGCAAGGAACATGAACTCATAACCTGAACAAGGAAATCTTAGCGCTGTCCTATTAAAGAATTGATGGTGCCTGTGCTCTGCTAAGATCTGATATCATTACACAAATAGGAACCAAAAAAATATCAGGCTGTTTAGAAGATGCTGAGAATTCAAAATAAACATGATTGAGAAAGCCTGCTTCTGATTCTGGCACTGAAAATCCAAGTCAACAATGAAACCACCACCCAAGGCACTATGCAAAGGCCTGAATTCAGCAGGAGGCACAACCACACTTCACAACTGGCTTTTTGCAAGATCTAAATATGCAAAATACTCTGAATTGCAAAACATGTGAGATGAAATGACACACTGGTAAAAGTGGCGGGCATCACAAGCCAGGATCTGGCTTACTCAGAGTAGGAAATGGTAAAGCGTAAAAGAGGAATGACTTGGCCGCCTGCCCATGCCCCTGTAAAGTTGTACATGCTGAGGCAAGCCTTCCACATGCTGGCCCTGACCTCCTAACTGGGGAGCAAAAATAATGGCCCCAACCTCTCTACAGTGTGCATGAAGCTGGATAGAAAAATCATCTATAAAGCATGTGGCCTGTGAGGAGAACTCAGTAGAGGGAGCAACAACGTGCAAAGATAGACTGCGTTCTTAACTTATTAGGACTCTGGTTCTGCAAAAATCCACTGAGGAAAACATTGATTGAGGAGGTGAATATAGGAGACAGGCTGGGTAGTAAACACTAATAAGCAGTAATTGCTTATTTGCAGAGAGGTGCA
>NW_004524582.1:437231-438971 GCF_000260255.1 Octodon degus
AGATTCAAATGAGTTGTGGTAAATATTAACTGTAACATACATAAAACATTTCAAATGTGCAAATGATACACAAATGTTAACTACTTTTAATACAATTTAAATCTTTTGCACTCCAAGTACTTCTGGCAGGAGAAGATACCTCTGACCTATCAAAGCAGCTATGTAGAAAGCATTACCAATTCTTGAAGCACTTTAACAAGTCAAAGAGACAGACACACCACTGTTAGGACTTACATTACCTTCAACCTCTTCTCTTTACTATTTCATTTTTAGGCTTTACTTCCTACACATTGTGTCAATGCAAAAGACTTCTCAAGGTATCCAATTCCAGCATAACTTTCTCTAGACTATTCTAAAATCCAGGGTGCCTATTGTAGGGAAAGTGACCAAAAGCAGAATAAATGACTATTGATACCATCCAAGGGAAAAAATGCTATTATCTATTAGGGCAATATTAAGAAGACTAGTGATACAATTCAAAGGTAAATACTTATAAAGAAGTCAATAATGAGCTACATTGCAGGGCCAGCAAGATAGCTCAGTGCTTAGGCAAGCTTAGGCAAGCACGCAGGGTCTGTAGTTCAATCACTGGTAACACATGTCATGCCAGCTCTGCCCTCAGGGTGGGCTAAGCTGGCCACAAAACAAACAAACAAAAAAAAAAAGAACTATGTTGCATTATAAGATAATAACTCAGACTAATGTCCCAGAAACTGCGTTATAACTTCCTCTACTTCCCAGTGCACATTTACCCCTAGCCCAACACATAGTTACTCTGTTATAAAGTGAATGAGACACCCCTGCTCCCCCATTGTTACCTGCTTGCCTCCTTAATACAAAGATCTTGCATCAGACCATCAATTCTAAGATCTACTTAACTTTTTAATGTACTTCTCTAACTTACTTCTCTTTCTAATGTATTCTTACAGGCTATCATAGTGAAGTGCCAACAAAATCTGATTTTATTGCTCTTCTGATTTGGATTTTCCAATATCTTCTCATTTCTTGTAGCTTAAAACACAAGTTTACTTCTAAACTAGGCACTTTCTCCTCGATCTTCAATTATGGTCATAACAATCCCAAGAATACAAGTAGATAGATGAGTGATTGGTTTGCTTATTTCTATGCTTAGAGTCTCTGACTCAAATTTTTGACATGTTCACTATGTCACAAAATTAATCACATTTGCATGAATTTTGACAGAACCCTCATTATAAACTATTGCATTTAGTTGATCTAACAAGACATTCAAAACCTTCTCTAATCTTTCCCCAACTTATTTCCACAATGACTTTTCCAAATATTCCACCCAAGCCACACAGATAGTCATTACCCTTTAAGGAAGAGTCCTTGTTCTCTTCCACCTTGAGGTCCTGCTGTCCTTCCCATACAAGGCGACTGACGCTTCCTCTCTTCCTGTCCTGAGCCCAAGCACTTATGCTGCCTGTGTTCACCTTGCTCCTGGAAGCATCCTGGTCATACAAGCCCACCACAGGAATTACTCCCTTCTCTCAAAGTCCAGCACTCACCACCTTGGCCATCCACTGCCAATTAGCCACCAGCACCTGTCTTTTAATAATACTGCACTTTTACATGTGATTATGTATCTTTTTATTGTGTTCTGAGTTAAAAATGTTTATGTCGTGAACTGTAAGTAAATTTCTTAAAGGCTAAGACATTAACCTTTATGTTTTAAGCCCCCCAAAAGTCATAGTATACATACATACAGACGTATGTATG
>NW_004524582.1:440131-441138 GCF_000260255.1 Octodon degus
TTAAACATCTCTAACAGGGCATGAAGACTGTAATGAAAGGCAGGATCATGAACCAGTGAATGTGAATCTTAAACTGGTGCCTGCAAGCCTCCTTCCCCTGACACAAAACATTATCTGATGCAGTGAGAGGCGTTATAGCAGTGTCATTATTCACTTGAAATGTCATGTCATGCGATTCCTTCATTAGAAAAAGGAAGTTTAGGCTAAGCGAAGTTGAGTAAACACACCACTCACGCTCACGTAGATCTGCAGTTTCAGTATGGCTGGGAAACTCCAGCCAGCTGCAGCCTCCAGCGGTCCCCTCTGGGGCTCTTCCTCTCTTCAAAGAAAACCTCCAAGCAGGTGAGAAGAGGCAAAGGCGGCCCCAGCCCAAGCTGACACGAATGGCCAAAGGTCAAGAAGCCACCTATCTGGCACAATTTCAGAGGCACACACATGTGCGCATGCACACACACACACGTACACAATCTTCCTACTTCCTCTTTCATAAAAAGTCCTTTGAAAGATTTTGTTTCATTTTGTTCAAAATTGTCTTACTTCTGCCATAGTACAAATATACATGTTTTGAACTAAGTTTTTGTGAGCATTTGTCAAAGGAGATAGTCTGAAGGCAAGACTTAGAGGAAAACATAATCTTTGAGTCAATGTATTCTCACACATGTTGGTGATGTGACCATTTGCAGAAGATCACACTGATGTGACCAAGACCCCTCTTGTCTTTCCAGGCTTCCAACCCTAAGGTGGGCATTAGTCATGGTGACCTTCTTTGTTGTGGTATAGAGATTGAACCCAAGACCCTTACCCGTAGGTATATTCTATATCCCTAGACTTAAAAGAAAAATAGAGATGACCGGGGCCGCGGGATCCTGAACAGACCTAGAGCGCAGGCCCTGTGGGTGAGTGAGATGACCTGGGACCCGCGGATCCTCATTTGGCCCAGCACGGAACCCTTCATCAGAACTCCCTGCAAAGAGGCTAGAGGCAAGACCTACCCAGCTGATTCAGGA
>NW_004524582.1:443653-444878 GCF_000260255.1 Octodon degus
TAGCTTTATTTTATTTTTTTTTGTGGAACTGGGGACTGAACTCAGGTCCTTGCGCTGACCAGGCAAGCACTTATTCTACTGAGCTATCTCCCCAGCCCTACAATAGCTTTATTTATGAACTTGTTCATTTATTCAACAAGCATTTATTGAGCATCCACTATATGCAGGACTCTACTCTAAATGCTGTACTTGTGAATTGGCAGGAAATGGAGGCCAAATAAAATTCTCAGCCTTCATGGAGCTTACACACTGGTTGGAAGGAAAGGATATTCCTATGTCATATGTATTACATGACAATAGGCAGTATCAAGAACATCAGGGAAGCTTAAGCAGGATCCAGAGTATTGGAATGAGAGAGTAGAAGTGTACTGCAGTAGTGAACACCATCGTGTGGGCCTCAGAAACAAAACAAAGAATAGAAGATGGCAAGGGCATCAGGCATGCCAGTGTCTGACAGTTAAGACAGGGAGAATCACTAACGCAAAGACCTAAAGCAGAGGCAGGCACCGCATGCTTCACCAGCACCTAGGGCTTGTCCTGCAGTGCTGAAGTAGTGAGGAGACGAGAAGAAGATCTTAGAGGCACTAGAGACCAAGTTCACATACAGGCTTTTATGACCAACTGACTGCTCTGTGTTTTCCATGGGCTCAGTTACACATGGTCTAAAAACGTACAGTAAAAAATTCCAGAGAGAAATAAATCATAAAATTTAAGTGACATTGATGACAATATAACAGGGTAATTATCTTATTTTATTGTTAGTTATGGTTGTCACTATCTTACTTTGTCATAGATATGTACAGGGAGGAAAATGTTGCACATAGGATGCTGTGCTATCCATGATTTCAGGCTTCCCTGTGGGCTTTGGAATGCATCCCTGCAGATGAGTGACGATTGTGCTCTGAGGAAAACTGGGAGTCATTGTGGGGTTTGCAGCAGTGGCCTGAGGGGGCCTGGCTGACTGCTCAAGGAAGGACAACTCTGCCCAGTGTGGAGGACAGACGGCAGGGAGGCAAGGAAAGGATAGACCACACCTCCAGGAACACACTACTGTAGGTCAGGACCCTGGAGCATGGTGTTAGAAAATGAAATAGTGCAGATTACATGAATACATAAAGTGTGGAGGCTGAGGAATAAGGCACAGAGATCCTCCCAAGCATGGAGCACCAAGTACGCAGTGTCTTTTGGCAATAAGGCAGTGCAGTAACATTCCCTTACACAGTCA
>NW_004524582.1:446003-447856 GCF_000260255.1 Octodon degus
TTTTTTTCTGTTTTTTATTCTCTTTAAGACAAAACACTGCAGGGTAAGTTGTTTAAAAAGGCACGCATTGTCTCAAAATGAAAGGGAATGTGCTGAATTTTTCAGTTATCCTTCTCCCCCCCCCCCTTATTCGTAACTGTCTTGCTTTAGAATTGTGTTTTAAAAACTAACTCCAGCAGATAGTAGTTTGGAAATTCATTTTTTGGAGATTATATCTATTCTATTCGTTTACTTCTTGGTATAGGGTCTCACTACCCAGCTTAAATTCATCGTAATCCTTCCTTCTCAGCCTCTCCAGTGCTGGGATTACAGGCGTGTGCCTTGTTTTTGGTGGGTGGCCGACTCACCCTCCCTGGGGTCGGGGCTGGCATGGTATGTGGTGCTGGGGATCCAACCACGTCCCCACACTTGCCTAAGCTTGCCTAAGCAGGCACTTTAGACCACTGAGCTATCTTGCTGGCCCCCTGGCCCTTAACTATATTTTTATTTACATATCTAAGACAAAGCAAATTACTAGAAAGCAAGGAGGCAGAAATGTAAAAAAGCAGAAGAGCTCAGAGTTTAGGAGACACATCGAAGGGGCCCTCACTTCCGCCTTCCATTAAGGAATGCTGTAACCCTGGGCAAGTTCCTTGGCCTCAGCTTATCTATCTGTCTATCTATCTATCTATCTATCTATCTATCTATCTATCTATCTATCTTATCGATCAATCATCTATTTCTTGGTACTGAGAATAGAACTTAGGGCTTAGTGCATACTCAATAAATAATCACTGAATTGTATTCCCAGCCTTTCCACTTCTTTCTATGTAATATGAAGCCATCATAATGGAAGTTATTTACCCCCGAGGACTTATTTTCAGGATTCAGCTAGTAAGTGTATGTAAAGGTCTTGCCAATGGTATTTGACCTATAATGTGAGGTGGTAGAGATTAGTGTTGCTGTTATCACCTGGAGCGGAGGGCAGTACTGAAGAATCAATACTAGCTCCTGAGATTCTCTGGGAAAATGCTAAATTGTGTGAAAATTCTGCTTTTAATTACTAATACTAATAAATATGTCCTGAAATGCAAAAAAAAAAAAATAAATAAAAATAAAGCAAACAAACAGGAAGCTTACACTTTAACATTTAAATCATGGATATTCACTGAATACATAAAAAGATGCTTATTATATCTGCAGTATTAGGATTTCATGGGAATTCTGGTATGATAGCATATGCATATAATCTCAGCAATATAGCACGCAGAGCCAAGAGAATCACAAATGTGAACCCAGCAACTTCATGATTTAACAAGACCCTGTCTCAAATTTAAAAAAAAAGATGGGGAGAGCTGGGGAGCTAGCTTGGCAGTCTAAGGCCCTGCCAGGCAAGCACAAGGGCCCAAGTTTGATCCCTGGTACAGCACTCTGTGCCAGCCTGGTACCAGGCATGGTGGTGCACACCTGTAATGCCAGCACTGGGGAGGCTGAGACAGGAGGATCACTAAAAGTCTGAACTATGCGACAAGATCCTATATCAAATGAATGAATGAATGAATGAATGCTTTTTTAAAAGGATGGGGATACAGCTCGATGGGGTTCAACCCTAAGTCCACACAGTAACTCACACACACACACACACACACACACACACACACACAACATGGGGAGAGCTGACTAGAAAAAAATGTCTAAGGAGATCCTAAGAAAGGCATTAAACAAGGTTTAGCATCTAACCACAGTAGCCTTGGAAGCTGAGACAGAAGAATTGAAAACTCTAGCAGCACAATTTGTGATAGCCAAATCTTGGAAACAACCAAGATGCCCATCACCTGAGGAATGGTTGAGAAAGATGTGGTATTTTTACACAA
>NW_004524582.1:449391-471094 GCF_000260255.1 Octodon degus
TGGTGTTTGTAAATAGGATCTCAAGTCCGCATCTTGTACAGCAATTAACCACTAAGAATATATGCAGTGTGTTATATGTTGAAACTGTACTTCCGATTTGATTTGAAACTGTCTCATTGCTGTTTATCAATAAAATTTTGAAAAAAAAAAAGAATTGAAAACTCAAGCCCACCGTAGACAACTCAGTAAAAACTGGGTCAAAATAAGAAAAGACTGCAAATGTGACCCGGTGTGAAGATAGTGGCTTCAATGTTAAGTAAAATAAGAGAAACAAAAACCATACTTGCCCATTCTAAAGAAAATATGCAAGTGGTCACAAGGAAATATGATAACTACAATTGTAGGAACGGTCAGATTCTTGTGGTTGTACATACCAGGAACACATACTACAGAACGGGAAGTCAAGGAAGGCCTCCTGGGGAGCGCACACTGGGGAGATGTTCAGAATGGCCGGCAGGAATAACCCAGGCAAGCAGTCAGGGAGTGATGTACTGGGGTCAAAGAGAAAGGGCTTAGGAAATGTCCTCGACAATCACTCACATATACCATCACTGAAACAAATCAATATTCATTCCCCCTAATTTATCTAGCTTAACCAATTCAGGTAACTGAATCACAAAGAAAGGTACAAAAACACAGACTAGTGAAAGTTGAGTTTGTGTCATGTTTTGGACAACAAATAAATCCTGTTTCATACAACAGTCTTCCTCACCATTGTCTGCCATCATTATAGCAAGATTCTGTCCACCCACCTCCTGCCAGATCATTCCAGCAGCCCCTGACTTGTCTCCCTCCGTCGCTCCACAGCATAGAACTCCACACAGCCTTCTGGAAGAAGTATACTCAGTCCAGCTGCCTGGTGGTTATGTATTTCCTTGATCCAGATCTTCCTCCTAATCCGATCAGCTCCTCAGCCTGCTAGTTAGGGCTTATTATCCATCTGCGTCACTTGAAGTGCTCCTTTTGGCCAGCGGTTCTTCAACCTTTCATCTAATATGAATTGTGGTGCTCTTCTCACCCCTCCAGCATTGAGAGCCTGCTATGTCCCTGACCCTGTTCTCATCACTGAAGATGGAGCCCGACAGGGAGCCAGGTCCTTCATGTGTAGACTTTGCTTTCCCATAGAACAAAGGCACAGAGAAAATGCTTAAATAAATAAATAGGTCTCTTCATTTCAATTAAGACTGATTGTTAAGAAGGCCTATGAGATAGCTCAGTGGACTAAGAGCTCACTTAATCAAGAGCCAAGATTCTATCCCAGCACCACATGCCATGCTGGCCCCACCCCCAGGCATGAAGAGCAGGCCACAGAGACCCAGCATGGTGGTGCACACCTGTAATCCCAGTGCTGGGGATGCTAAAAACAGGAGGATCACATGAGTCTGAGCTTCAGAGTGAGACCCTGTACCAAACACATAAAAAAAGAATGTTAAGAGGTAAATATAAAGATGGTAACAGTTTAAAATGATTTTAGATAAGGAAATGGGAGAATGAGGCTAACAAGTGACAAAGAGACTGAGTCCCAGGCACTGGCAAATGGTCAAAATCCTCTTGTTTAGCTGTTTTGAAATGTGTGAGATAGTGGCTATGCTAATTAGCCCAGTTTACTTATTACATATTGCATACAGTATCAAAACATCCTACTAAACTTTACAAACTTTCCTTCTCTCTTTCTTTCCTTTTATTTTTTATTTTTTAAAGAGCATAAATTAGAATTAAAACAGAAAAAAAATACAAATGATAAAGAATTTCAAGCTCTTGGGAGGCTGTAAACAGGCAGATCATTACAAGTCAGATCTAGTAGTAAGACCCTGAACACCATGTAAACCTTTCCCTAAAATAAAAAAAAACAAACAAACAGAATTTCACTTAACAAAGTAAAATTAATTTCACAGTATTTGTTGCAATACAGCATTGTGTACCAACCAGTTAGTCATATTACCAGATATATGAATGTAAAATTGAAGAACAAAGAAAAAAGGAAAAAAATGTGTAGGAAATTAAGAAGAGAAAAAGTATGATCAACTGAAAAAAGGAGAAAAGACAAATTAATTATTATCTGTTCCTTTCCATAGACCACCAGAAATTTCTTTCTTTCTTTCTTTCTTTCTTTCTTTCTTTCTTTCTTTCTTTCTTTCTTTCTTTCTCCTTCCTTCCTTCCTTTTTCTGGAGAATGAACCCTGGGCCTTGCTTATGCTAAACACATACTCTACCACTGAGTTGCATCCTAGCCCAATCTATACAATTTTTGCATATCAATTAAAAATAAAATAAAACTAAATAACTAAACATGCAAACAAATAACAACCAAAAAATCAGTCATGCAAGTATTAGAGGGAAGAAAGTACAAAATTGAGAGTAGAGACACACTAACATGGCTATAATATTCTGAAAATGCCACTATTTTCAGCATCATAACACAGAGCTACCAACCCCTGTTCCTCGCATGGCAGGAAGCTGGGTTCAGGAGGTGAGCAGAGGGACAGCAGGCAGCTTCGTCCTGTACCTACAGCCAGTTCCCACGGCTCACATCACTGCCTGAGCTCTGCCTCCTGGCACGCAGAGGAGGCATTATAGGAGCAGGAACTCCTGTGAACTAAGTATGTGCAAGATCCAGGTTGCATTCTCCTTAGGAGAATCTAATATGATAATAAAAATAAAATGCATAGCATAATAATACTCACAGAAATAAAGTACACAGTCAGTGTACACTTGCATCATTCAAAACCTATGCCCCCACCCCATGGAAACACTGTCTTCCAGAATACTCTGGTGCCAAAGTTTTGGAACTCACTGGGTCAGTAGATTCCTCCACCCTCTACAAGCCTGCCAGGAACCCCAGGGTCTCCCTCAGTATACCTAGTAAGTAGCTGATAGCTCCAGGAGCCTGCTTCCCTGCACTAAGGCTAGCTTCAGGTTGAAGAGGTATTGTGGGATTGTGTGAGGGTGTAACACATAATGCCTATAAATCCTTGAAAGACCTTTTGAATATGAGAACTTGTAGTAGTTTTTATATGAAGTATGAATTTTTATGGGTTACTTCTGCTAAACTATCTCTTTCATCCAAATCAAAGGCATCCTTTTTCCTCACTCAAACTTGCTATCTTCCCTTCACATTCAGTTGCCAAATACCTACCAGCTTAACAAGCTCAGATAAAATGCCACAATCATCACAAAACTTGTATTGATTTTAGCTTCAGAAAAGCCATTTCCTTTCTCTGAGTAACTCTTAATACATTGTTTATATCATACTATAACTGGCTACTATCATGTGATATAATTTTGTTTACATGTTGGTTTATAAGTTCATTTAGAAAATATTGTCCCAGAAATATTATCTGAGACACTTACAATGTTCTGTTGAACACATGAAAGATAATAAGAATCAAATTACTTTAATAACAATTTATTGAACCAAATATGAGTGAATATTAAAATATTGTGCAATTTATCATGAAATCAGTATGTCAATGAAGTGATATATACCTTTACTGAATATTTAAGGGCTTTTTTTGGGGGGGAGGTATTGGTACCAGAGATTGAACTCAGGACCTTACACTTGCCAACCAGGCACTTATGTCGCTGAGCTATTTCACTCAGTCTTTAAAATTTTAGCACACCCTCTGCACTTAGAGCACATTTCATTGCAGATGAGACCTATTTCAGTTGTTCAGTGGTAGCCACATGTGACCACATTCTTGACCAAGGCAGCCCTGGGACATGTGCTGCACCCTACAACTCTTTGTCTTACTGCCTGACACAGCACAGTCGTTATCTCAGAAGCTCAGTCAATATTTCTTAATTAATTACTTATTTTGCTGATTTATTTAAAATCAGTACGAGGTTTATCCATGGAAAACACATTTCTGTTATACTTAGCACAAAAAGTGAAAGCCAGAAAATAATGATTTTTAACTTTCTTTATAGTATGAGAAGTTTGTTTTTCTTAGAGAGTAATAAAATGCAAAGTCAATTATAGTTCTCATTTTAATAATATAGTTTATATGTACCAAGTCCTGGAAAGAAATTGTATATACAGCAATAAAATGCGTTTATTGGTGTGTTTTCTATGTTTAAGTATATAATCCTAGTTTCTGACCAAAATAAAAAATATTAGATAAGATTAATTAACTCATAAGTCAAACATATAGGGTTTGGTAAGACTTAGTGAAAACATTTTGATGCAATTTTCCTATTCACTATAATTTTTCCTTAAAGTAATACGCTCTGAAATGTATTCGTTGCTTTCATAAATGATTTCTCAGATATTCAGATGCAACTCCAGAAAATGAATGGCATCATTTCCATAGTCATAAAAACATACTGTGAGGAACAGATCAATTGGAATGGCTCTTGTTAGAAAAGCTGATATGAGAAAGGTAAATTCCAAGTATGTATCCTAGCACTAGAAAGCTGGGCCTGCCCACTTCTTCCTTTTCAACTTGGTTGTTACCTTTGCTCATAACTTTATGTAGCCACTTGCCTGCAGAACAGATTGGGCTTGAGGATTATAAAGAATTAACAAGATGTGGTACTGAGAAAAAGTAAAAGAACTCACCTTTGGCAATCGCAATGGTAATTTGCAAATTGGCAACATATAATGGCTTTCACTAAATACAAAAGATTGATCCAAGTTAGAGATTATCTTTTCTTTGGGTACTTTATAAACTACAATTGTCCCCTTGTAATGAGGACAGCTATAGTTTCCAAATTCATCCACTTCTTTGATCTGAAGTTCCAGCCTGGATTTTCTTTGTAAATGGAAAATAAGCCTGTGGTCTTTTTCATAATCCTTCCCATTGCCTAAGTAGAAAGAAAATGAATTTGTTACCATTATGATACATCACTTTGTTTTATCTCTTTAAACATAAGCGATCATTTCACTTTTAAATGCAATTATAGCAACAAACTATTATTTCTTACCAAAACATAACCTGACAAAGAAGCAATAGGTTGAGAATGTAGATTACTAAAAAGGTTTCTCATCTGTCATTTGGCCACGTGCTTTCTGGGTGCTTTTAGTTCTAATAATCTTCAATTTTTTTTCTATTTTGCTGGAATAAGCAACTATTGGAAACATTCAGCTCTCTCAGCATTTAGAAAATGATCTTTGTGCTTCCAAAATGATCTTTTTCCTTTGTCCTCACTCTTCACATCAAATTATACTTAATCACATAATAGTCATTCTAGAACTACACTTTCCTATAACATGGTTATTTAAGCTTACATGAAATTTAATTAAAATTTAATGAACATTGAATTTAATAAAATTAATGAAAATTTAATCCTCAGTCACTCTAACCACATCCAAACTAACCACATCCAAAGTGCTCAATAGCCACAGACCTAGTATCTACCTTATTGACTAGAACAGAGAGGAAACATTCTCACAGTTGCAGTAATAGATATTGGTGTTTCAGAACATCCAAGCAGACCAGTTATTGGTTGTGTGTTATTGAACCTTCCAAGAAAATGTTATGGATGCTTCTAAAACAGTTACATAGATAAAACTTTTTTTTCTGAAAATATGGAAGCTTTATGAACATAATCTTCCACTTTCAAGAAGTTCCCCAGGGCAATCTAGATATTTTGCTTTGGTCTTCCAATAGTAGTGGAGGCTTTGCAATTTATGTCTTCACCACTCTTTGCAAAACTTATAGGAATACAAATGTAGCAGTTATAATAACTTTGGAAAGAAAGATCTAGAATCAAGTCCAGCCTTCATCATTTTCTTCACTTTTCCAGTTTTCAAGTTGTTTTTACAATTTTTGAAGATATAAGTTCCTTATCTTTAAAATTGGAAGAAATAAATTTACCTCTTAGTGTTGCTCTGGGAATGAAATGAGAAAATATGGATGAAGTGTGGCACAGGTCCTCATACACGTTAAGTGCTGAATAAATGATGGCAAATTTCCTTGTACTTGTGTGTTAAAAAACTCAGTTAATATCTTTAATAAATGACAAGGTGAAGTTTAAATATCTAAGTTGAAACTTCTTTCTCCTTCTGTACAACATCATAAAGCTGACTTCCCAGAGCTATCTTTTGTAAAAAAAAAAAAAACAACTTCCATTTTATAGAGTGAAATCAGAGTTCAGTAAGAGAGATAGAACATACCACTGTCATCTCTTTGTGGTGAAGGCCAAAGGTAATGTTGGTGAGTTTTAAATCTGCAAATAGACTTGAACACTGATTTCAGCAATAGCATAGCAGGGCTGGGCATTTGGCTCAATGGTAGAATGCTTGCCTAGTGAACTGGAAGCCCTGGGTTTGGTCCTCAGCACCAAAAACACAAAATAAACCTCCCCTAAAAAACAATTCAGCTCTGCTCCTGCATGCCCGTCAACAGCTGTTCTTCCCATGCAGCCAGCAGCAATCCAGACAAGATGGTGAAGCTCAGAGTGAACAGATTTGGCCGTATTGGACGTCTGGTCAACAGGGCTGTTTAATTAATAAAACTATTAATATTCTGATCTCAGTAGAATAAATTTTAGTCAATTTTTCCTTGCTTCCTTTGAAAGACATCTTCCTGGCAGTGCAGTTATTCATTTAGAATGACTCATATAAAGAATTTAAGGGTTAGGGACGAGCTCAGCTCTAAAGCCTACGTACCATGTATTGGCAGTTTTTAAAGATAAAGAACTATAGTGTAACTTTAAAAGTTATACTTACATATAAAATAAGAATAAACTTATTGAAGATTTTCTATTGATAAATGCTATAATCAGTATTATAAATAACATTATATAAAATTGTTCAAATTGACATTAAGACATAATGCTGTGGGCCAGGGAGGTGGCTCAGTAGAATAAACGCTTCCCTGACAAGCGCAAGGGCCTGAGTTCAATCCCCGGTTCCTCAAAAAAAAAGAAGAAAAGACATAATACAATACTTTGAAGTCCATTAACCCCTATAAAAAAAGGTGTATGTCATATGTACCAAGGAATTATATTATTTTATTAGTTGTCCTGCATTTTGAAGATGTAATAACAAAAGGCACTTACTGCATATTCAATGTATGAGATCAATTGCTGTTTGACTCTTTGAGAATCTCATTCTCTTTCTCAATCTTTATCTGAGAATAGGCACTGGTAGGGTGCTCAGATAGCAGCTGCTCAACAAAAAATGTCATATAAAGAAAACTAAAATTTTCCTGTATTTTGTAAGTGAATAGATATTTTGTAGCAATATAGTTTCTTCTCAATAATGGGCATTAGATGTTTTTCATTGGCTTGATGTCATAGAAAGTACAAACACAGAATGTTTTCTTGCACTTAGAAAAGTCAGGTGTTCTAGCAATATACAGAACAACAGCAAATAACTCCTATGAGAACCACTTGTTTGGGGTACTTCTACAACTCTAAACCATTCTTAACCTCCTCCACCTCAGAGCTACTGTCATCTCTTACCCAGAGACTTTAAAATTGGGAATCTGCCACTCCTGAAACTCTATCCCTTTACTTTTTTATTAGTGTATATTTGGGATACATAATGAATACACTCGCCCTGGGGAAGGGGCACATATACATGTCACATCTTGTTTCCTCCCCTTTATTTTATGGACTCATTTATTTATTCTGTCTACTGCTTCTAAAGTATAATATACAAATGTGGGGGCATTGTTGTATCCCCTTATCTCCTCTATCCCCTCACCACCTCACCTCTCCCACCACCCTTCATAGCCATTATGCCGCTTGCATACCTCAGCATTGTTATGAACTCACTCATTTGCTACACTTTTATTGGAAGTGTTTGATGCGCTGGGCTCAGAAAACATAAGACAAGAAAAACACAGTCATTGTCTCATGAAATTTCATTCCAGTGAGGACTGTAACGTGAGTATACGGGGGAAAGTATAAATTGGAGAAAAATCAAATTGCAATAAGACTTAGGAATAAAAATAACACAAGGCAAATATGAAGATGAAGAGAAGGAAGGCACATCATCTGGAGCTGAGGTTCTTGCATTGCCCCTGTACTGTGGCTAATAATAGTTTGGCAAAATGATCAATTCTTTCTGAGAGTCACCTTTTAAAAGTATAAAATAAAAACCATAGAAATACAAGCAAGGCAATTATATCAGAGTATAGTTCCATCCAACATCTGTTGGGAACTCACTGACCTTGAGTTAAATTCTTGTAAGACATGTTGAAAACGTTGAAAGTTATTATAGTTACAACAGAGGGTGATAACACGGTTCTAATCAGAGGAGTAATTGATACATATGGCTATCCTTTTGGCAGGGCTACTTCCTGCAAACCCTCCCCAAGTTGAAAGTATCATCTTCAAAAATGAAATTAATGCAGTGAACTCACTGAACATCATAGCTTAGCAACCCAGCACACAGTCAACTATCAGTTGTTTCCCCTCATTATTCCGTGGCTTCCTGGGATCTGTGGCTCTCTACTACTACTCAGCATGACAAGGAAATATCATGCCACATATTTCTAGCCCAAGAAAGATCAAAATTCAAAAATTAAAAGTTCAGTATCACTGAGTACATATTACTTTTCAAGTTTCATGACAGAATTAGAGACTGTCACATAATTTATGCTTTTAACAGATCATTCTGTCACTGGATGGGAAGACATTTCAGGTGACTAAAGGTAAGGTGGAGAGTGCTATAGGGAATCCTGCAGTGTGATAGGAAAGAGGTTGCCCTAGGTTGGACTTGGGAAGTAACCGTGGAGAAGACTTCTTAAGAGAAGGTATTTCAGAGTCTGCCCATGAAGGAGCCGGCATCTTCTAAGTAGAGAAGAGACTTCAAAGGAAGAAGTAAATAGTTCTCCTTCTCATCCTTCTTCCTAAAAATTTCTCTCAATTCTCTGAGGGTTTCCTTGATGACAAGAGTTTGAAGAACTTGTGAAGTTGGTAAAATAAATTGAGAGTTGTTTATACTTACTTGAACCAAATATATTTCCAGTGAACCTTAAAAGCAGTTGTTCTCCTTCTCTCACTTGGAAATGGCGAGGTGATTCTGGAAGTCCTCTGAACCCTTCCAAGTGCAAGTTCTTAAGTGTCTGGTTTAAATTTTTAAAAGGCACCACTAAAATAACCACTCTATGTGGATTGTCCTTCTGCTGGGAGAGTACTATGCAGGCCGTGGTGTTGAGCAAGGCTTCCTCTAAGGACTTTGCAAAAGAAACCAAGTGGCTGTTATCCACCATGGAAGAGAGGTGAAGCACAATAAACCTAAACAGAAGAAAAGGAAACACACAGCCTCTGAGAATCCTTCACATCTAGTAATACCCAAGAAATGCATCATTATCTTTTAAAGTAAAAAGTCTGCTGACCCACTGTTTAAACTCATGAACAGCTTTAGTAAAACTGTTGGTAGTCAGAAACCAGCTTAACTCAAACTAAATCCTTTTACCTTCTTAAAGTAATCACATCATCTCAGCTCAGCTCTAAAAATGGTTCCATATTGTAAATTGTGTATCATGTGCCATAATACCAATGTGTCACTCTATGGTGGACAACATATTCTTTGGTGGCCCCGTACAAAAACAATGGAGCTGAAATATTATATGTCTCAATGATACTTTACCAAATGGACATCACAGTGCAACACATTACTCCCATGTCTGAGATGGTGCTGGTGTAAAACTATTGCACTGGCTATTACATAAAGGCATAGAATATACAACTGTGTATAGTACAGGATATTTGATAGTGACAATAAATGACTACGTGACTAGTTGATATATTTGCTATGCTATAAGTTATTATTACTTTAGAGTAATCCTGCTATTTATATTTAAAATAAACAGTTAACAATAAAACAACCTCAGGAAGTTCTCCCTGGAAGACTCTGGAAGGAAGTGGTTATATTCATCCAGCAATGGCTAGAGCTGCCTGCTCCATTTGTGGCGTGTCCATACAAGTGTGCCAGTTTTTAATCTTCTATTCTGTATTTTACTGTTTCTTTTCTGTATTAAGATACACTAGTGCCATGTGTTATAATTGCCTACAGTACTCAATATGTAGTAACATGTAACCCAGATTTGTAGGGTAGAATCAATTGATTGAATATCACTTGGTGTGTAGAGGGATGCACCACTTGGGTTTGAGTTGCCACACTCTTATGTGAGACAAAACGACTGCCTCCTATTGAAATTCTTTTTTGTTTGGTTTGATTTGGTTTGGTTTTTGTTTTGATACATGGTCTTGCTATGCAGTTCAGATGATTAGTGATCCTTTCATTCCAGCCTCCCCAGCACTGGGATCTGGGACCCCAGCACATGTGGTACCAGGGATGGAACTTGGGTCTCTGTGCTCTCCAGGCAGGTGCTTAGACCCCCCAATTATCTCCCCAGCCTCTTCATGCCATTCTTAGAACAGATTACATCATTAAACAGAGCTTGCTTATATTTTAAGGAGCACTGCCAAAGTTCAAAATATAGGAAAAAAGATGTTCCAGAAAATCTATTCACTTGCATAGTATGCAGAATATATAATTCATTAAGTAGAGATTGAAATATTCATCTCTATCTATGTGGTGAGGATTTTAATGACGGACTTGGTATGGGTTGAATTGTTCCCCTGCCGAAGTCACTTGCTGCAATTCTAACCCCAGGACTCTAGTATATTACTTCATTTGAAGATAGGCTCCTTAGAGTGATAAGCAAGTTTTAGTCAAAGCCTTGAACCAACATGACCAGTGACATAAAAGAAAAAATAGAGATTTCAACACAGAAGAAATCACAGCATAAAACACCATGTGAACATGAAGATGACCATCTGTAAGCCAGGGAGATGCCTGGAACATAACCTTCCTTCACTCCCCTAGGAGTAACACCTTGAGTTTGAACTCCTAGCCTCTAGTTATCTGAGACAATACAGTTATTCCTCTTGTTCTGACCACCAACCTGTAGTAGTTCCTTACAATAGCTATGACAAACTAATACAGACTGCATTCTTAGGCTACACCATCATCCCCCAGTTCTTCTACAAAGAGCTTCCCTGCAGGAGCTCTGCATCCAGGGCCCCCCTCTTCCATACCAAGCATGAGTCAAGGTGGGGGTGTAAAGCCAATACCTCTGTGGCTCTAGAGCTCCCCCCAGGTGGCAGGCAGGGGGAACACTTCAGCTGAAATCCAGTCCCATCTTCCTCCATGGCTCTGCCTGCTTCTTTTGTTTTCTCACAGGATGCCCCTGAGGGTACTGCCTCACTAAGTCACTTCAATGTTCCTCTCATGCTCTGTTTCTAGGGAACTTGAATCAAGATAATCACAGATATAAGGTCTTCATTATGAAATAAAGGCTATCTTTAGACATGTAATTGCTCTCCCTCTACGTGTGTCTGCTGCTGCTGAACCTCAAAACTGTCTAAAACTCTCCTCAAAATAGGCTGTCTAGAAAACATGGAAATGAGAAAGCAAAATGAGCGCTCTGCAATAACAAATTCAGGGCCGGGGAGATGGCTCAGTGGAATAAGAGTTCCCCTGAAATAACAAATTCAGTTTTTATATACATAGTTATGAGATGAGCATAACGTGAACAGTTAATTACTATCCCCATGGAATTTCAGCAATGAAGGCACTATTTTAAAGCTATTTTGTAGTTAAAAGAATCCTATGAAAATGTAAGCTTCTGAGTGGCTAGGGTACTAAAGCACTTGTTAAACTATTGTGAAAGAAATTAAACAGCATATTAACATAAATTATGGTTTGCATTTCAAGTGCACCCTACGATACAGTTCATATTCCTGCTTGAGTAACACAAATCAAAACCCATAAATTCATGTCTGCACACCACCATTACAGTCCTGCAGGAGAGAATAGGCCCAACCTCAATTGTTTAGGATATCATTACCTCTCCACATGTTCGTGCAGCTCAAATGATATCGAGCCACTCTGGACGATTCGCACCACAACATTATCAAGTCCAAGCCAACCACTATCATGGCTTCTGAATCCCAGTAATTTCAGATTTTCACAATTGCTGTTCCCAGGTTTTCTTAGGGAAGCACTTTTGGCCCTATATGAAGGTAATAGAAAAGCAATTAGTAAAATTTACATCGCATAATAGCATAACTCATATGATTAATTCATCTATTCTTTCACTGAATAATCCAATAATTATTCATTGAGTAAATATTAAACATCTGAAATTATTCCAGGCAATAGGAATACAAAGATAAGAAGATAGAACACTCACAGTATCACACTAGTATCTACATAATTAAAGGAAGGTATGGGTGGGTTTCATAGCAGAAGCCAAGTACTTGAGGAAGCTTACAAAATGAGAATGCTCATATTAAAGTTGAGACTTAGAGCATCAGAAACATTTTACTCACATTTAAAAGGAAGTTGAATAAGACACTCAAAAGCATCCATGATCTGACATGCACCCAGAGGCACGTGGACAGCCAAGACTGGTCGTGTAGCACTAGAGCTAAGACCGAAACCTGCCCAGTTTCAACTCCTGGGTGGCTCCGCTTCTTACTAACATATGACTGTGGGCAAGCTATTGGATTTCTCTGTATCTGAATTTTCTGATCTGTAATATGAGGGTAATAATAGTATCTATATCACAGAATTAAATGAGTAAATAATTGTAAAGCACTTATAACAAGATAAATGATGTTCATTTTTACTCCAGTTCCTATAGCAAATATAGTCAATGAGCTTTCCTGCATACTTTTCCTTCTGCCATAACTCACCTAATCACAGGCCTTAAAAGAGATTATTGTGGATGCCATATGCTACTTCTCCTCAAGCTAGAACTGATTTGACTGTCAAAGGCAATTTGACTTTCTGTCTTTGGAATTTGACTAAGTCCAGATATCATAACTTGTCACTTGCCTTTGAATGTAGTGTCCTAGAATATAGAAATTAATCAACAGAGTACTTTTAAGGAAAATAAAAACAATGGGTTATAAATAAGAAAACAAAAGAATCAGAGGGTCCATAGTGTCCTCAAAATGAAAAAAATCAGATATTAACTATGTTAATTTTATGATAAAATTTCTTTTGAGGTTATTTAGGTGAACGTCTGTTCTTCACAAGGGAAGGAAGAAAAGACATTGACATTGGACATCTTGGGAGAAATTTACATTGATAATGATCAATATGGGAAAAAATACGCTACAACACTCTCTGTCAATTAAATAGTTCTTAAAGAATTAGTATGATAGAAGACAGGACACATTCAGATTAAAGAATCTGAGAATATTCCTATGTCTGCAGATATTAACAGATATAAACTATTCTCTTTGTATTCATGTTGACTACTAGCCTTCCTAAAATTAAAGCCTACCTGGAAAATAATCAGCCTTGAAAACTAGAGGTCAACAAAGTGAAGCCCAATCAGCCTCTGCTCCATGCCTGCCTTACAGAGCAGCAGAAAGCAAGAGAAAAGTGATGGTGGCTCAGCCCAAGAGAGGCTGATTGGGGCTGGCACTTTTGATCTTCAGTCTTCAAGGCTGATTACTTTCAGGTGAGGTCTTAATTTTCGGGAAAGGGGAAATTGGTTCAGTCTAGCGTGAATGGCACTTGATCAAGCCTTGCACAACATAATGTTTTTATGTCACGATAGTTTCACAAAATTTACTAAACTCTTATTATTTAAGCAGTTTACTTATTTCAGAATGAACAAATTTTACCCAGAGAGTGCCACGTTTTCTGAGGGTACTGATTAAAATGTATAAGCTACTTTATCTGGAAAAAAATAAGATGCATAATTTGGCAAGCAATCATATCATCAAAATTCTCCTATGATATCAAAAGAATATCTCACTTATGGTATGCATAATGCATAGGTATCTAAAAGTGAACACCATTAACATTTCAGGATTAACTTTTTCCCAGAAAACTATAATTTAGTCATTAAAGTACTGATTTTAAATGCTATGCTACTCTCAAAAAATTAAAAAAAAATTTGCCTTATAAATTATGCCTGTCAGTTATAGACTATGTTAAACAGAGAAGTAATAGGAAAGTATACATAGCTGTGTGATCTACAGCCCAATATTATAATGTACTGATAAATTTCTGATAGTCTCTTTTCCAAATAGCTCTTTATTTGGTTTGTAAAAGAGTAACCCATATTCTATGTCAAATTATAGAACCTAATTTTGACATTTACAAATAACAAAATCATTTTGGAGGGCCGGCCAAATAGCTCAGTGGATTAAAGCACCTACAAGCAGGTGCTTAGTTAGTAGGGGGTCTACCGGGTCTTACTGCACAGATCGGACTCCTAGTGATCCTTCTGTTCTCAGCCTCCCAAGCACTGGGATTACCCGCGTGGGCTACCACACCCAGACTCAATTCCTGCCTCAGTGTGCCCTGGGGGCGGGACTGGCAAGGTACGCCACACATCGAACTAAGTTTAAGAAAATGAAGGACAGTATCATAAAATCAAGCAGGCAATGGAAGATTAATCAGAATAATTGAATAAAAGCCAAATTTGAGTGAAAGCTGAATAGAATTTTAATTAAAAAATTGGCAAAAATGGTATATTAACATGATATGTTAAAAGTAGACTTTTTAAAAGTATATAGTATTTTGGGTTTGGGCATTTTAAACAAGAACATGAAGAACTGCATATTGTAGCATATAATAATAAAGAGACAGAAAATATAAGTAAAGAAATATGGAACTTCTAAAAGACAGTTTAATATGCTTCTATGAGAACTCAAGACTGAATCCCAATAATTGATTAGAAAACATAAAATTCTTCAAAAATGCAAAATGAGATGATTTCATTCAATAGGAGGCAATATATTTTATGGAGAAAAGGTTACTTTTGTTATTGGATCTTCTGATTCATGAAATTTTTTTTTCTTTCTGTATTTAGGATAGGGTCTACAGGCTCTCACTATGTAGATCAGACTCTTAGTGATCTGCCTGTGTTCAGCCTTACAAGAGCTGGGATTACAGATGCATACCACCATGCCCAGTCTCAATTGCCATCTCAGCATGCCCCAAGGGTGGGGCCGGCATGGCATGCCAGGGATTGACCCCCAGTCCTTGCACTCTGTGTAAGCAGGCACTTTGATCTGCTGAGCTATTAGGCTGGCCCAAGAAATATTTTATTTATTAGGAACTTTTTATGTTCCAAGACATTTAGCACTTTCTTTTTAAATTTTTTTTTTGTTTTAAAGAGTACAAAATAGAGTTTAGACAGAAATATTACAAGTGACACACAATTTCACTTAACAAAGTAAATTTTTATTTAACTGCATTATAGATAACTACAGAATACTGAGTGCAAAGCAGCCAGCAACTGCAAACTTCACGAATAAACTTAGCAAAGTTTTGTTTATTGCCATCTTCATATCAATAATGGACTCCATGAGGAGGAGCAAAATATCCCCAAAGAGGGAGAGAAAAAAAAATCAGTGTTATTCTAGAATCTTCGGTCAGATATGGTAGGCAGTCTCTGAAGTAGACCCTGAGTGAACTGTGCTCTCAGTTTCAGCCAGCTGTGTGACTCAGCTTTAATCTACAGTTTTCCACAAGAAAGCACTAAGACACTTTACAAAGGTGTCTTCAAGTATATGTGATCCCACAAAAGTAAATAAATGGGGCTAAGGATACATAGTGCAGAGGTAGAGTGCTGACTAGCCTGTGCACAGCCTGGTTTTGATTCAGAACACTGAAAGAAGTTTGGGAGAATAATAGCTACCTTGGTTAGGGATAGGAGTATTTACAGGAGGGAGGAAAGGGATGGATGGGGAGAGATGAGTAATGAATGAGATACAATTTCATTGGTAATGTTTAGATTCTTAAGTGTTAGCTTTAGCAATTGTCCACCCTATTATATAACTTACATATATTTTATAATTGTTCTTGGCACAATTTATGTAGTATATTTGAATATGACATTAAAATATAGTTTTATTTAATGGGTTTCCTTATTTCACCACAATTGGGAAATGTTTTTACTACTTATTAATATTTTATTTTATTTTATTTTATGACAGCATAGGGATCAAACCAGCCTTGCATGATAGGTGAACCCTATACAGCTGAGCTACACCCTGTCCCCACCACATCCATCACAATTAAGTTACCCTCATCTTTTCCACAGAAATCATCAGTGAGAAAGGAACATAATACAATACAAATCACTTAATCTTACTATTCAGACTATGTTCTGGCCTCAAATACTTATTATCTTTTAATTTTATTGGACATGAAAGAAAATTTATCAAGGGTCAGCCAAATAGCTCAGCAGATTAAAGTGCCCACAAGCAGACACAGGGACCAGGGATTCGAACCCCAAGCCTGCTATGCCAGCCCTGCCACTGGGGCACACTGAGATGGCAATTGAGATGGGGCATGGTCATGCGTGCCTGTAATCCCAGCTCTTGGAAGGCTGTAAACAGGTGGATCACCACGAGTCTGATCTAGTAGTGAGACCCTGAGCACCCTGTAGACCCTTCCCCAAAATAAAAAAAAATTATAAGGCATCTATTTCTGAATCATTCTTGTTTCCATAGAAAATGTTCAACTCAATGCTTTCCCTCTTTGAGAAAAGAGTGTCAAATAACAGTTGAGGAGGATTTTTATTTTCTTACTTTTTACTCCACCGTGTGTATAAAACATATTTATTGCTCCTGACACAATAAGAAAGTGTATTAAACTATATCAACTTAGCACAGTCAAAAACTACAGATAATATAAAATAATCTACATTTCCAAAAGCTTACTTATTACATTAATTTATCCAATGTTTTAAGATTTATGTTGCCATCATGCTAAATGAAAGTAAATGGAAAAATACATACTGTGATACCTCAGCTCAGAAACCCTTTTGTTTGTAATTTAGTTTGCAAACACAAGCATTTGGCAAGAATTTGTTTTTGCTTGCAAACTCTACATTCTGTGGCAAATACAGCCACGGCCATCTTTCAGTCACAAACACATCTTTGGCCATCTTTTTCCAAATGTTACAACAGATTAAGTTCATGAAACTGAGGTGTTACTCCATATTATCATTGCAGGTGTACAGGGTGTGACCGAAGAATGCTGCCAGCACAGGGAAGTGCATTCAACCTGATGACAATTAGACATCTTCCAACTCCTAGGACATTCAGAACACACACACACACACACACACACACACACACACAGAGAGAGAGAGAGAGAGTTTTACAGACACCAAACCTGAAGAGAAAAATCTCTTAGATTCGTATCCAAAGATTCCAAAATATAGGAAGTTTTTCTTGCCTGAAGACACTGAGAAACTACTCCATGAGTAGTATCCACAAGACACCTCTTCTGTTGTCGCCCTCCTCTCCTTACCTAGGCCACACAAATGTACTAGGAGCTGGGTGCTGGAGTTTAATCTCCACTCCAGATACCTGGTGCACATATGCACAAAGAAATAACTGGGACTATCTCGGTTGTAAAGCTGAGATCTCAGAAGGGCAATATCGGTTGCGAAAGGGGAAAATAACAGCAATCACTAAACCACTTGCCATCGGCTCGAGAAAACTGCAACGAAATTCACAGAAAATGTTTTGGATTATGGGAAAGAGAAGAAGAAACTTATGTTTAGATCTGATAAAAATTACATCACACACTTGGCAAACAAAAGAATGTCTAAGTGTGTAAGCCAGAGAAGAGAATTAGTATGAAAGACAGCATACAAGATTATACTATGTCTATAAATGGATGGCAGAGCAGCAAACCTCGCCCAATAGAAACAGGACAAAAAAATCAATAGGACACTATGAAGAGAGCGTGCTGATGAAAATTAAATAAATAAAGGACTAAATGTAAAGCATAATAGAAAAGCGATGCAGCTTGAAAAGATTATATGAAGCAATAAGCTCTCATAAATTAGAATTACACTGATTGAAATTAGCAATTTAAGCAACTATAACTCAGGCCGCAATCAACATTAGAAAATTAAGTCCAATTATGTCTTTGATTATTGCTACTTTTCTGCTTGTTTGGCCTCTTCTTCAATGTACCTATAATTATTATTTTACATCACTTTGAAATTATTCCTTCATAGCTTGGCCTTTTTTTAATCTGGCTATGCGATCTTATCATCCTATTGTCCTTTCATCCTTTATAATTTATATGTATCAATTTTTCCTCCCACGTCATGGAAATGATGCTTACTGGACACTAACAAACTTAGAACATAGACTTCTATAACAATATCTAGGTAATTATGATTTTAGTTAATAAAATTACTATCAAATATCAAAAATATCAAAACTAATAGTACTCTTTCAACATTATGTACACTTTATATTTATTTATTTATTTATTTATTTATTTATTTAGGTGGAACCGGGGATTGAACTCAGACCCTTGCACTTGCCAGGGAAGCACTTATTCCACTGAGCCATCTCCCTGGTCCCAGTACTCTTTCAATAGTACTATTTTTTTGTCATTCTCTTCAACTATAGATTAAAAATCTTCTGCCAGGTCTTGGGAGATTGTTTTAGCCTTTGCTGAAGTCCACTGAACATTTACACATTGGTAGATAGTTGAATATTTTCCTCAGAGATGGAGGTCACATGTGCAGTTTCAGTGTCTAGTCAATCTTATTTAACCCTATTTCCATGGACTAAGGTGTGACCTCCTACTGGTGCTAGCTGGAGTTCCAAGGCTTTGTAGAGAGTGAACAAAACTTGTGACTCCAGCATGTACTTCTTTCAGAGCTTTTATGTCTCAGCCTGAATGTTACGTTGGCGGGAATTTCATTCCTGATAATCCGATACATTGCCTTAATTTTCTCTACATTCTGCTGTTTTGTTTCTTTTTAAACAAATTTTATCACTGCATGTTTACAGTACATAAAAATTATATTCATCACGGGGAGTTAGCATCTGCACAACAGTGCACCTCAATTCTTTATCCTCTTCTCTCTTCCTTTCAAAAGCTCCATCTCCTTGTTTTCTATTATCTTTTATTCTGCTCTTTAATTTATTTATGTCTTCAGTTTCTCCTATAAGAGAAACTGCTCTGTTTAAGCTTATGTGACTGATTTATTTCAATTAACATTATGGTCTCAAGGTGCATCCATTTTCCTACAAATGACTCGATGTCTTTGAATTCTCATTGTGTTGTACTTTGCATGTCCTCACAAATGTCACACATTCGCACTATTGCCAAAGTTCCTGAGACCTGACCGAACATCATTACCCTGAAGACTGCTAAGGAGACCTGATAGGCCTACTCCTGACCCCCTCACTGTAGCTAGAGCTCTTTTGCTCTCCAGCCACCCACCCTCACCTGGAGGACTGCTTGGCACACTTGGTGAGCCGTGGCCTGACACCTTCCCACTTGCTGGAGCTCAGCTGAACCCTTGTAACCCACCTTTGATGAAGAAGACTGCCACAAGGACCTGAAACTAGGTGCTGGGAAAGGGTAATGGAGACCTGTGGAAGCCATGGTGAGCCCTACCCTGCACCAACTCACCATCCATTAACAGAGCCTTGTGGAATTTCTGTCTGCACCCTCATCTCAAATCCTTCTTGATTTGTAGCTTGTCCTCCACACCAAAGTGAAAGCGACACTGAACCTCAAAGAGCAGGAGTTTTGGTGAGCCTACCCTGCCCTCCCACTGTGCTGAGAGTCTTACTTACCCACACCCTACGCCCCTATCATCACTGCAGGATCAGAGAGAACATTTGGCTTCAAAAATTACAAAAAGAAGGAACAAAAGCCAATCTCAGATATATAACTCACCAAAACAAGTACAGGACACAAGGTCATAGAAAAACTTGGAAGCCACACACCTGGAATTTCTGAGATGATAGAAACTGAAGTAAAGAAACAACTTTAGCTATGGAGAAAATCAGATCAGAAATAATCTCTCAGGTAAAAAATGAAATGACAACAATCACGACAGAATTGCTCATAATCTATGGAAAACAAAGATTTAAAAAATAGAAGGGAATAGGAAAATGATGGAAACATTGAATGAACAACATAGAAAGAAGTATAACGCATGAAACAGATTCAAGCAGATATACAAGAATTACTAATTCTATTGAAAGCTGGCAAACTCACTTGAATAAAAGAGAACAGAGAATTTCAGTCCTTGAAGATAGCAGGGCAGCTTGTAAACAAGAAAGGAAAGATGTCTTAAAAATAACAAGGAAGTTTCTTTTTCTGGGAAACACCAAATGGCAGATGAAGCTGGTGCAGCAGGAGAGGCCAGAGGCCTGAGGGGCCCAGGCATGAAAGGCCGAGGTGGCTTCCACCGAGGCTTTGGCAGTGGCCTTCGAGATTGCAGGTGTGGCAAAGGCTGGGACCGGGACCGAGGCTGCAAGGTTTTTTGAAGTAAGACTGAGGACAAAGAGCGGATTCCTGTCACCAAGCTGGGCCAGCTAGTCAAAGAAATGAAAATCAAGTCCCCGGAGGAAATTTACCTTTTTACCTTACCCATCAAGGAGTCAGAGATTATTGACTTTTTCCTGGGCACATCCCTCAAGTGTGAAGTTCTGAAGCTCATGCCTGTACAGAAGCAAACTTGTGCTGGCCAGCGGACCAGGCTCAAGGCATTTGTTGCCTTTGGGGACTATGGTGGTCATGTTAGCCTGGGTGTGAAGTGTTCCAAGGAAGTAGCCAGTGCCATTCGTGGGGCCATTACCCTGGCCAACCTCTCCATTGTCCCCATGAGAGAGGGTACTGGAGAAACACGATTGGCAAGCCCCACACTGTTTCTTGCAAGGTGACAGGCCGCTGTGGATCTGTGTTGGTATGTCTGATCCCTGCCCCCAGAGGCACTGGCACTGTCTCAGCCCCTGTGCCCAAGAAGCTACTGCTGATGTCTGGTATTGATGACTGCTACACCTCTGCTAGGGGCTGCACTGCTACTTTGGGCAACTTTGCTAAGGCCACTTTTGCTGCCATCTCCAAGATCTACAGATATCTGACCTCTGACCTCTGGAAAGAGACTGTGTTCATCAAGTCTCTCTACCAGGAATACACTGAATCTCTTGTGAAAACCCAGAGTCTCTGTCCAGGGGACTCACGCTCCAGCAGTGGATACAACATAAAGGGTTTTTAAGCAAGGAAAATAAAATGAATTAAGTCTGTCAAAAGAAAACAAGGAACCATGAAATAAAAATACAACAGCTGCAAGAGGAAGTAAAGAAAAATAATGCAAGACTAATAGATATCAATGAAAAAGCTGGACTTAAATGACATAAAAAGACTATTTGCAAAAGTAGTAGCAGAAAATTTCCCAAGCATGGAAGAAAAATCTGACATAGAGTTAAGTGAAGCATATAGAACTACAGCTAGCCATAATTAAAATAAATCTTCACCCAGACACATAATAATCAAGATCCCAAAAACTGAGCAAAAGAACAGAATGATAAAAGCTGCTAGAGAGAAGAAACACATCATATATAATGGAAAACTCATCAGAATCACCAAAGATTTCTCAACACAGACCATTAAATCAAGAAGAGCTTAGAGTGAGGTATTTCATGTCCTGGAAGAAAACAACTTCTAACCCATATTGAGGTACCCTGAAAAGCTATTTATCAAATTTAATGGAGAGATAAAATACTTCCATGACAAGGAACAATGGAAGAAATTCATGACCACCAAACGAACTGTACAAAGAGTACTGAAACATATTTTAGAAAGAGACAATGAAGACCACAACTTCAAGAATAACAGCAAAAGAAAACTGCCAAGCAGAAAACTGCCAAGCAATTAAGCAGAGTCAAAGTGGGGATTCTACAGTAGGAAAACAACATGAAAAACATTGATATATTG
>NW_004524582.1:471194-487025 GCF_000260255.1 Octodon degus
TATCAGTTATAACTATCAATGTAAACGATCCCAATTCACCAATCAAAAGAAGCAGAATGGCAGAAAGGATCAAGAAATAAAATCCAAAAATATGCTGCATATAAAAAACACATTTAACACAAAAGGAAATTAACAGACTAAATGTCAAAGGATGGGAAATAACACTCCATGTGACAAGAACCCAGAAGAAAGCATGGGTAGCTATTCTGGTTGCTGACAATGTCAACTTCAAACCAAGTGTGATTAAAAGAGATAAAGAAGATCACTGCATACTTTTCAGTGGAAAACAGCAAGAGGAAGAGAAAATAATTATAAATATATATGCACCCAATGTAGGAGCACCCAACTACCTAAAACAAATTTTTAATAGACATAAAAAAACAAATGAGCAATGATGTAATGATACTGGATAATTTTGGCACCCCCATTAGAACAAAAAGATAGAATAGCTATGCAAAAATTCAGTAAGGAAATAACAAAACTAAGTCAAACTTATGAAGAAATGCTCTTAGTATAATTTTACAGAGTATTCCACCCAACAGCATTAGAATACACATTCTTCTCAGCTGCACGTGGGATGTTCTCCAAAATAGTCATATGCTAGCACATAAAACATGCTTAAGTAAATGCAAAATAATCAAAATTATTTCATGCATATTATCTGATCACAGTGCAATGAAACTGGAAATTATTGACAAAAGAAACAGCAAAATCTCTATATCCTCCTGATCAATGAAAGGGTTACAGATGAAATTAAAGAAGAATTTAATATTTTAAATCAAAGGAAAATACAGATACAACTTTTTGGAATCTGTGGGATGCGGTGAAAGATGTCTTAAGAGGAAAACTTACAGTGACAAACCCTCACATCAGGAAAATAGAATGAGCTCAAATAAGCAATCGTATACTATACCTCAGGCTCCTCAAAAAAGGAGAGCAAGTCAAGCCAAAAGCCTAAAGAAGGCATGAAATTATAAACAGCAGAGCAGAAATAAAGGTGATGGAGATGAAGAAAATAATTCAAAGAATTAATGAATTGAAGAGTTGGTTTTTTAAAGAATAAATAGTATCAATAAATCTCTAGTCAATCTTATCAAAAAATGAAAGAAAACATTCAAATTCATGTAGTAAGGAATGAAAAGGGTGAAATGAATACAGACCCTAGACAAATTCAGAAGATCATCAAGAACTATTTCCAAAATCTTTACTCTCATAGGATGGAAGCAAAACAAGAAATAGACAGATTCCTAGCCTAGATACATATGAACTACCAAAGCTTAATCAAGAAGATTTAAAAATTCTAAGCAACCCAATATCAGTCAATGAAGTTGAAAACGTAATAAAAGAAAAAAGCACACCAACAAAGAAAAGCCATGATCTTGATGAAGATTCATAGCTGAATCTTGCACTTCATTGAAATTGATAGGAAGCAGTTCTCCCAAACTCATTCCTGGAGGCAAGTATTGCTCTGATATGAAAACCAGAGAAAGATCCAACCAAAAAAGTGAACCACAGGCCAATCTCCCTGATGAACATAGATCATCCATCTAGTATCTCATGTTCCTCTAATTAGATAAAGCTTTATTTCTTCTCCTACCTGCAAGTCAACATTCTATTGTTCTCAGTTTCCTAAACTTCAAACATAATAAGAAAGAATGAAATCCTCTTCTCAAGGGCTGCTCTTGTTGTCTCAGGCTGAGAAAATGCTAGCTACAGAGAGTCTTGATTAAAAATTGGGCTAGCTAAGTCTAGGTCAAGATTGTGCCATTTGTTAGTTAAGGTGCTCATACAAGTTCTTCATGCCATTGAATTTGTGCTTTCACTGAAAAATTAAAATAATTTGCATAATTAACTGGACATTTGGTAGCTTTCTACTAATATGTTATTAGTTTTTATTTCAATTAAGTGTTTGCAGGTCTTTCTCCACTTTCTGATTTTTTTCAAAGAGAAATATCTCATTCAGAACTAATGAATAGAAAATCCACCTCTTCTGTTAAGAAAACTGATATATAGTAAATGAAAGGTAGGAATTAAGATTATGATTATTATTATTATTCAATTTTTTATTAACAGTATTTCTTTTCTGATTTTATATTCTGGCTGACAATACATGCATTTGATTTATTTATGTTTTACTATAAAAGTGGGAAAAGTAATTCACCTATAGGGTAAATATGGTTTCTAACTTATTTTTTAGAAGATTAGTTTTAATGCTTCACTTATATTAACAGCAAACTTTTAATTTGCTTTTCTTTTTTTTCAATGGTGTATTTGGAACAGGGTCTCACTACACAGATTGGACTCATAGTGATCCTCCCATTTTCAGTCTCCCCAGCACAGGAACTGCAGGCTTGCACCACCACATCCACCTAGACTCTGTAGCCAGCTCACCCTGCCCTAGGGGACTGGGTTGGTGTGGCATGAGGGACCAGGGATCAAACCCTAGTCACTGCGCTTGCCAAAGCAAGCACTTTGTCCACTAAGCTATTTCATCGGCAATGGAAAACTTTTAAATGGAGAAATTATAGCCACATCACTCTGCATTGCCACATACATATATCTGCAATGCGTAACAATTACATTTATCTTGGGGAACAGGTATGTATCCACATTGCAGCTTGGTCATTTGTACTTCCCCTCCCTTCCCCTGCCCTCTCCTCTCCATTTTTCCCCAGATCCCATTCCCATTTCTACAAAGCCTGCCTCCTACTTCCTACCATTGTTCTTTTATTTTTCTTTTTAAGTCATTTATGTTTTGGATTTCTCATATGAGAGAAGACTATAATCTATATCCCTCTATGTCTGATTTATCTCACTTAGCATCTGGTCTCAGGCACTATGGTTTCTTAATGTTAAGGTCCCTCCATTTTCCTATAAATAAGTCCAATTTAAACTGCTTTATGGCTGAGATACAGCACATATTTTTAATTTACCATAAGTTCTAGAAAGGAAGAATTAATTTTGCCTATTTTATATTACTCTTACTGTGCAGTACACATTTGTGTCCATTGGGCCTAAATTTATTTCCTTTTGTGGATCAATAATCTAAGTTTAGAATATCTTTCATACTTAAAAACGAATATGTGAATGCAAGACATTTTATTACAATTTGTAAGCACTTAAATTTGTTTGCTTACAGTTAATTCACTTAGCACCAGCAGACTCCTACTTACCGGCTGAAACATAGAGGTGCGTTCCTGTTTGGTGTGGCATTACCTGTTCTTTGATGCTCTATGTCAGACCCGAGGGTCTTTCTATCAGATTGCGGAGGACAAGGTAGGACTATTGTGACTGGCTTCTGAAAAGGGTGAGTTGATGGATGTTGAACATGAATCAGAGGGCTTGTGGACAGTACTGGGTAGGCAGCATCTTGCTGTGTTTTTAAATATGTCACCAGAGAGGGATCAACTGGCTGGATCTAGACAAAGGAATGATATATATTCATATGTATGTATATATGCACATGTAGTGGCTAAATATGCAAATATCAGCATTCCTGGGCCAATCTTCTGAAAAATATTCAGAACATAGCCATGTGTTTCTCTGTACACTGCTGACTAGAAACATGACATCATATGAGATGTCATCAAAAAATACTGTGAATGTTTAAATTTAAATACTGTATTTCAGTAAAAGACACATTCCTTTTGATTTCCCTAAAAAATATTCCCACTTTGAACATACTTGTCCCATTGTACAGAACTGGTCGCTTCTGGATGTGTTTCTGGGAACCTCCTGGCATGAATATCTTTGGTTGACCTGTCCCAGCTGCCCGACTGTCCTAAATCAATTCAAAAACTTTACCTTTCGTGGATATTCTGATGGGCCAGAAGTCACAAGGTGCCAGACCTAGTGATTAAGGTGGATGACAACACACTTTATTTTTCTTTCTTGAGCCTGATTTTCTGTTGGACGGTACCTGACAACATCACCGACTATATATTTCATTGTATCTTACAAAAAAGAAGTCTTTCAGAACTGCATCAAAGAGTAGCAAGAAAGATTGGATATGTGTGTTCAGAGCAAAGGGGAATATTTTGAAGGCTAATGGCAGTGTGTCTTTTACTGTAATAACATTGTTCTATTTCGATCAACTCTTGTATGCAAGAATACCACTTGAATCTGTTCTTACAGAATCTTTCTGAAACCCAAGTTCCCTTTCCTATACTATAAATAACCAAGAAACACTGTAAATATTAAGCACCAAAATAATCTAGCAAGCAAAAGAGACATTTTATATGATTTCTAATCAGTATTATTTTTAGATCAACGATCTTTAAACATTAGAAAACAAGACTATGTTTATGCATTTCCCCCTCACACAAGAATAGCTTTTAAAAACAGCTAGAATTTCAAACTTCATGAGAAATATTTATTTATAAAGCATTCATAATGTTTTTCTCCTAATCTTCCTGCTTCACTCATCCTTATGACTATGAGAGAAACAGAAAAGCAGAGTGAAGAGTCGAAGCCAGAAATAACGGGGACATTATTTAAGGAAATAAAACATTTGTTGATAAACCATTACACACATTGTAAAATGTATATATTAAATCTTTATTTCAAAACAGCTATCACAATGTAAATGTAACTAAATACCCATAACATTAAATATTTTGATTGATTAGTATTTTGATGCCAAACTCACAGAAATAATGAGCTACATGAATGTTCCAAAGTCTGTCACCATTTGTTTCCTAGGAATTCAACTTATGCATTCATCAATAAAAATTGTACAGCAGCATCACTGACTAGCTGGGAGAAACTTACTTTTTTATTTATTTAGTACAAGGGTCTACAGGGTCTCACTACACAGATTGGACTCATAGTGATCCGCCTGCTTTCAGACTCCCAAGCGCTGGGATTACAGGTGCATGCCACTATGCCCAGTCTCAGTCTCTGTCTCAGCGCACCTTAGGGGTGGGGCCAGCACGCACAGGATTGAACCCCGGTTCCTGCAGCTGCCTAAGCAGGCACTTTAATTCGCTGAGCTATCTGGCTGACCCTAAGAATCTTCCAAATGAAGCAGGGATTTATTTTGAAATGAGATTCAATGTATTCAAAATCATCACTGCATCATTTATATCCATATGTGCTAGTCCCTTCCAGTGAGTGAGGACTTCAATCCAGGAGAAGCCAATCAGGGTTTAAGGTTTACCTTTAACTGTACGAGCACTGGTGAGCTGAAAGCTCCTGGAGGGTAACAGAAGGCTATTCGGGAATCCACGCCGGACTTCAGTGTGAGGCCTTTCTTTGTTACTATGAAGGACTCTTTCTTTAAACAAGACACAACAGAAAACATACCCAGTTTGTAAGCTTTCACTGCTGCGCAAGTTCCCTGTGTGGATTAAAGGGCAGTAAAAAAGCAAGTTACAGCAATACTTCTGGAAGTGCACTCTATAAACTATCCAAAAATCCCACATGCTGTCACTATAATTGCTTGTAATTTGGCATGAGCCCATTAGCTGAAAATCTATGATCCTTTCATGAAATATAGAAGCAGATTACTAAGAGGGACTCAGAGTTGGAGCACACAAGAGAGAAAGAAGAAGTGAATGCATTTTTAAATTTAAATTATATTCCCCAAATATATATGTATAGTGGGACACTATTTCCAGTGTTTTCACAAATATTAATTACTTTGGGCTCCTCACCTGCTTTAAATAAAGTGAATTTTAATATAGATCATTATCCTGAATATTCAACAATTGTTTAGAGAATTTATACTTTGGGTAGTGTATGCAAATGCCATAGCACTGGTACTGTTAGAAAATTCTTCCTTATAACAGATCCAAATCTTTTTAAGATGCCAAATAAAGTCTTTTTCTCTCTCTCTGCAGTGGGAGCAGATGACTGTGAGAGACACATTTGTGTTTCTTTTCTGTATAGTGATATTCAAATGTAATCATATATGCAGGCACATATTCAAACTTTTTTAATCACACAAAAGCGAACTGAGTACATAAATGAAAACAAAATGATCTACCCATATAATCACCAAAGCTTAAAATGAGGAGGCAGATTGAGAGTAATTTGGTCTATTCATGCTTCCCCAAACACCAGCCGGACTCCGCCCCAGCGTGAGTGGGTAATCAGGCAGACACACACACAAACATTCAGGGACAATCACAATGGAAAATAATCTTTCATTTGAAGGCTGACTAAGGAAGGGATTTCACAATATCCCTGCATGAATTTGTCTCTGGGAAAATTCAGAGCATGATGAATGTTCTTAATTGGCCAGAGGGAAAATGGTGGAAATTAAGAAAGGGTAGCTTCCTGGGAACTCATGGGGTTGGGAAATCAAAGTGTTTTGAAGAACTAGAATTTTTAAATGTCATGGAACTCACATAAAGAGTTGGAAGGAATCCAGAACTTCAATTTTCTTGACCTAAAATTAGGGGTAACTGCTATACATTTATTACAAAGAAAAAAGTATACGCTATTATTTGTATGGGAGCCAATAAATCTCTTAATTTTTCTTTTGACTTGATTATCCATTTACTAAACATCTCTCAAATTCATTTCATGAAAAGCATGTGTGCAACATTTGCTTTTATTATATAGAAACACAGACTAGTCAAGACTGAAAGGGGTAATCTTGAGCAATGTTGATGAGAATTTTGTATTTCCAGGCTTGCTGGACTAAACATAAAATATATTACTTGCATGAATTAGAAGGAAATAGTAGAATAGACTCAGCTTTATTTTCCAACTACATAATCTAATTTGTAGTATGGAAAAGGCAAAATCAGAAAAGGGGCTTATTATAAACTTCTTTTTAACATTTACTTCCTGCCATCCTCATCAAATAAGAAAAGCATATATATAGCCGAAAAAATTAACTCTTTGGTTAAAAATTATTTCAGTGGCATACAAGAGAACCTTAAATATTAGTTCAACTTGAAGTCAATTTTCTTGACCTAAAATTAGGGGTAACTGCCATACATTTACTACAAAGAAAAAAGTATATGCCACTCTGCAAAACATGTAGTAACCAGATTTGAAACCCTACAGATCCTCCCTCAGTGATCCTGACCACCACATATTCTCTCTTCCATGTACAGACTAAAGTCTATTTGCTGGTCTACAATGTCAACAAAGCAAGCACACATACACATTATTATTATGAAGTTAATTAAGCCGTATGTTGGCTTTGTTTCCCGTATAAAAAAATAACATTTGCTGGATCCTGGACCCAAAGTCTCCATTCCTCACTTTAAAAACTAAATTATTTACTTTAATCTGTATAAATTATAAAAAGCCACAAAGGTACTGATGTGAATATATCAACCCTTTCCTGTCTTTTCAATGGAGTAATTCTATCTACATTGCTATCGATTAACATAATAGAAAAAAGCCAAAGAGCAGATGCAGATGTAGCCCAAGATGTATAGACCTTATAGCTTTTCATTCCTTCCAGGGAAGTCGGGGACAGGTAACTTGATTGAAGGTTCGTGTCAGACACTTTCACCATGATATCTCTGTAATTTCCCCGGGAACAGACAGTGAAGGGAATGGCGATGCAGATTGGAAACGGGATCCTCTTCTCCTTATCTGAGCATTCAACAGAGACTACATTGCTGACCAATTCTTCATTGTCGGTCACAATTAAAGAACTCAGGCTGTTACTTATCCTGCATTCTAGTTGCCGCAGAATGTACGACGGTGCTGTAATGTAACAAGACACTTGGGGGTCTGCGCCATCACTCGGCACATCGAGATACCTGTAGGAAAAGGTGAGCATTTCCCCCATTATTTAGTTATATTTCTATACTTTAGAGTCAGAAACAGAAAGGCAAACACTCTAGAGCACCGTGTCTTAGTGTGCTCGTGCTTACTGATCTTGTGAGCTGGGGCAAGATACTTAGCCTCTTCATGCCTCAGTTTTTCCAATTGCAGCCTGGTGCAGAAAGAAAACCTACCTCAAAGACACGTGAGAATTAAGGGAACCGTGATATGCTAAGCACCTAGAAAGATCTGCGCCTCGAGTACAGCGGGCATCATCATAATGTTACCCATTTCTTGTTGTTTATCATTATTATCATTATTTAAGTGATTGTGTTTTTCCTCAGTATTGTTCACTACACGGTAAAATTGAAAATTGATGATTTTTAAAAAATAAACAAGTGGTAATTCCTAAATAGTTTCTTAAATTTTGAGGAGACAGAGGAATCACTTGTAAGGAATCAGAATTCTCTAAGCACACTACATTAAAAGATGATGCTTTGGGCTTTATAGAAAAAACTGAGAAAGATTTTTCACAAAATATTATGAATTTAAATAATATTCATAATATTTAAATAATATTCATAATATTCACAAAATATTATGAATTTAAATAATATTCATAATATTTAAATAATATTCATAATATTCACAATTTAAATAATATTCATAATATTTAAATAATATTCATAATATTTAAATAATATTCATAATATTCACAAAATATTATGAATTTAAAGTCGATGAATGACCACCCTCCGCTAATCATAACAAAAATATATTTTTATTTTTTATTTTACACATTTTAACCATCAACTTTGTTGAAGATTTTGTAGCTTTAATATATATTTGAAAATAGACACTTATGATTTGTTTGATGATGTTAATAGCTATTTGAAAATAGCTAATATTTTAAATCTCTGTGAGGATTTAATTTTTTATATTTCATTTAATCTTCACAATTATTGTGTTTGTCAGGTATTACTGTTATCACCATCTTACAGATAAGACATTTGAAGCTTAGACAGTTTTAAGTTCACACATAAAAACGAAAGTTTTAAGTTCAGGGCTAACGGTATAACTTAATGGCAGAGTCCTTATCTAATGTACATTAGGATCTGAATTCAGTACCTAAAATGCCAAAGAATATTTTTGAAAAATATTTGACAGGCTACAAATCCCACAGATGATAAATTTTTGAACAAATAGCTAGCTCCATCTACCTTCTTTTTGTGTCTATTTGTCTGGTTGTTCATTTGATTGGTCTTGTGGTGATGGGCTGAAGCCTGTCACATGCTAGACAAGCCCTCTACCACTAAGCCACATACTCAGGCCTTTCACTAGAATTTTATTTTGGAAGGAGTCTTGCTAAATTGCCCATGCTAGGATGAATTTACAATGCTCCTTCCTCGGGCCACTTGGAGCTGTCATTATAGGAATGTGCCACCTTCCCAAGTCTTCTGTTCATGTATCTTTAATGTAAACACTCAACCTGTTAAAAAATTATATTCCTTCAAATCTAAGATATTGATTAAAATGGTAATTTTCATTACAAATGAAAACTAATATATAATTGATACACATATGAAGATGGACTGAAAGAAGATAGTTAGGCTTCTTATAGTGTCATGTTGGATGCTAAATAAATGTTAGATTTCTACATGAAAATTATCAGCTAGGGTTTCTCCTCTTCTCATTGTACACCAGGAAATGATTGAAATATGAGATTGTTGAAGAGAAATGAGAGGATCTATATTTTTCCACAGCATTATATTTTCAGCTATAAAGTTATTAAACTTTAGCTATTTACCAATCAGAATTTTAAGTTCACTGTAACAAAAATTTACAACGAAAGTGTGGAAATTGTACACAGAGGCCATTTATTTATATTAATAATAAAGATAGAGTAGAAAATTACCCAGCACATTGCCCTGCTAGAGTATTCTCTAGTGACAGTGAGAATGGGAATTAGAAAATGAGAAACACAGTTCAGTAGAGGATACAGTGACCCAGCTCTTGTAACTTCAGGAATGGCTCTCTTCTGTGTTCTGGAAGACACCTCAAAACCCTCCTTGTTCTGAAGCCTTGGTTACCAGTTGACAGATAAAGTAGAATGAGGAGACCAGCAAATGGTTCCATTTTCCTCAGTCCCAATCCAATATGACGAACCTAGGCAGTGACACAAATTCCCTTGGCTTATTCCAGTATTTTTCCCTTTTGTGTACGAAATAGGACATTTATACTAAAGGTGATGTGGTTATTTTGGAAAGTTAACCATGGTGGAGTCACAACAGATTCTGAGCAAGGTTTTGTTTATGACATACATATCTTATACAGCATGATGTCTTCCCAACCTGGGATATTGCATTGAATAGTCATCTTCTTAAATGTGCAAGCCAAGCACAATTGGTCTAGATGTCACAAAGAGGAAATCACTAACCAGGGCACACCTAAAGGAGGGGTTAGAGTGAGTGGTTCGGCAATGACTCACTCGCTGATGTTTTGAGTCACTTCTGAAAGTAAGGATATAGAGTCAATGTTTTCCTCAAGTGAAATGGGTAACCACATCTTGCGTACTTGAACACTGGCTTTGCTAAAAGAAGGTCGTTCATACATTGAAAGACCCATCCCTTGAATTCATCACATTATCTGATCTATAAAGACATCACAATAAACCTGGCCCAAACTCTTCATCATAAAAATAACTAAGGTCAATGTGAGAAGAATGATTCGCTGAAGATCACAGGTCGAGTGGTATTGTCCTGAAAATGGCATTCAATGTGTGTGTGAAAGAGCATCAGTACCTGATGACAAAGAATGGGGCAGCAGAAGAGTAGACCGAGTCAGAGGCTGGGAAGCTGACGATGGTTGGAGGTGTAATACACTATCACCAGGCCATTTAGCCGAACACAGAGCCCCTCACCAGGGCACAGTGCTAGGCCTTTTCCATGATTTTCTCATTTGACCTTACCAAATAGTCTCAGGAAGAACATACTATTTCTACAAACAAGAAAATGAGGATAACAAGTGAAGCAAGGGCCCCAGAGTCATCAGAACAGTATATAATTTTTTAGAAAATTGAGGTTGTCTGACTCTCAAACCAAATGATTTCCCCTTCTCTATTCCTCATTGTCTTTTAAAGGTATTAATTATATTTATTTAGGAAAATGTAGTTTGTGAATTTTTCATATTATCTGAACAAATATAAGATTATCACTCATTCATAAAGGAGAAATAATTCATGAAATATGTAAGTCTTTTTAAATTTTTTTTAAATCTTAGCCTTTTAAAGAATCTGGTAAGAACTGTAGATAATTTCCAAGGAGATAAAATAAGTATGGAGATATATATTTAGCTTTAAGTGTCCTTCAAAGTTTATCCATGAGCCCCTAAAATTCTAAAGACAAAGAATAAAAATTCAAGAAAATTTTTGAGAATATAAATAACATGGAAATTCTCTTCATTTTTTAGAATTCTGTAATCTCAGTTTTACTCACATAATTCAGAAAATAGTAATTTAGAAGTGTCAGTGCTCTAAGCAATTGTTTTTTAAATAAATTTTTCATGTGATCCTTTTTTTCTTTTAGAGAAGTATTTAATATATTTCTTTCTTAAAATCATTTGTAATAGTAATCACAAATTACAAAGGATAATTCAACCTGAAGTAATGACTTACAGTGTCCTTTTTGGAGATATGACATGGAAATGTAAAATGTTACTGATGCATGAATCCTACTTATCTTATTCATGTGCACTACCATGGTTGAAAGACTGTGTCCTTCCAAAATTCATAGGCTGAAGTTATAACCCTAAAGTGGTTCTATTGGAAGGCAGGCCTTTCTGAGGGTATCAGGGCATAAATGCAGAGTCCTCTTTTAATGGATTGGTGGCCTTATAAAATAGGAGCAAGGGGACTTGTTCGCTTCTACTACAAGTAAGGACACAGAGAAGTGTCACCTCTAAACTAAAAAAGCCTCAGTAGACACAGATCTACCCATACTTTGATCTTAATCTTGTTCTCTACCCAAAGAACTGCGAGAGGTTGTTTAAAAGTCCAACTTTTGATATTATGTTCCAGCAGCCTAAACAACTAAGATGCCTATACACGAGAGCAATACCCACGTAACAAGAGATGTATAAGTACTTTTTGTGCTGCATTTACTTACTCCTGCTCCACAATGTTATCTTGTTGTTTTTGATTTTTTGAGTCATTGAGATCATTCACATATTCATCGGGGATATCACATGCTGTTGAGGATGTGGTCATCTCGTCTCTTAGGTTCTCTGGGGTTTCTTTAATGTCTCTTTCTGTTGTCTGGATTATGTCATGAATCTGTTCCTTGTTGCTGTTTATGTGCTCAGCAGTCATGTGTTCTATTTGTTTATCATCTCCATTTTCTGCATTATCTGGGAACATTGTGTTCTGTGACTCTTCTTGCCCAGTTACATTTCTGGCTAATGATGCGTTGTTTTCATTTTCTACCAACACAGAATTTATATGTGTTTTATTGTTTTTTAACTGGACCTGGTTTGCGTAATGATTTTTCTCTCCATTTGTGCAGGAAACAGTAGCTGTTTCTATGACAGTTAGTTTCCCTCTTGCAGCAATGCTTGTTGCTTTGGAGTCTTGAATGGTGCCCATTGTCTGTTGTGGGGTATGTTCATCATGCATGCTGCATAAATTACACATCTCCTTTTCTTCTTTCTTTAGAAGCATAGCAGTGTTCCCCAAATGTTCATTCATTTTCATGAGGCACTCTATGAAAGTAATAATTTCTGCACATGCACATATACATGCACAAAGAATAGGAACAAAACTGAAAAAATTATGAAATGGCATCACCGCATAATGAGGTATGACAAGACAATTTTAAAAGCTTGCAAAGAGTTTTACCAGACATTTAAGCTAACTTCCTGAAACAAGAGACTTTTGCACATCTGACACTTCTAGAATTTCTAGGAGTTGGGAACACAGTATTTAACATAATAGCAAAGAGTAAATCTGATCCCTACTGTCCTTCAAAATGCCTTGAATTGTAAAGATAAATATCATGATCCCTTCTCCCCAATAAAAATTGATGTCAGACTCTCTATCAATCATTCTTCATTTGGTATAATTTTAAGAATTGGTCCTGGATATACTTACTATAGTTTATCAATTATACATTTAAAAACCTGGGCCTAAAATTAGCCAAACATGCCAGAAGAGGCCTAGGTAGCAAAAGTGCTTTAGTTATCTTGTTTTGGCTGCTGTAGACACTATATTTCAATGAGGGGCAGTATGCTGCTCTAAGAATTAGACAAATTTGATACTATTTCTCCTACGAAGCTTCTGATTGCTAACAATTCTCAAATCAGTCTTTCAGAGAATAGCTTTGTTCCTGCAGAGCCTTCCCAAGGACCACAAGACCACGCCATGCTGTCCTCCATCGCAGTCTGATCTGATGTGGTCTCTCACCCTGGCCCCATTTCATACCATTCACCCACATGTGCATTCCTCCTCTCACAACTGAGAAGACTTATCTGATGACCCCTTACAGGCTTAGCACTTCTGTAGTGCTAAACTCAATTCAAAGCTAAGGAATCTATGACTGGCCCCCACTGCTTAGCGGTTTTGAATCATCACCAAATGATACTTCAAATCGTCCAAAGGTTTGTCTTTGGACTCCACTTCTGACAACTTGCCACTTGTCTTCTACCTACAAATGCCTTTTTAAAAATTCCCACTTTCTGGTAACGGAGTCCTTATTGTGACCTGTTGCCTATGACTGTATTTGATTCTGTTCAGGGACTCGAGGTCTAGACATGAGCACTAGCTGATGGCTCCTGAGTCCTACACCTTTGACCAATTTCTCACTCTTTGTCCTTTAGACAGTAATATATTAATATTATCTACCTTGGACTCCACATTGATGAGGCCTGCCTACCCACTTTGACACTGTATCATTTAGAGTTGAGTTTCATGATACCACTGTATCCTTATCTGGAGAAACTACTGTTCTTGCAAGATTATATTTATCAGATTTTTTTTTTACCCTACTACACTAACATAAATGGCCTTAGTCCCAAAACCTTTCCATCTCTGCTAGATGGGGGATTCAGTTATCTATCCCTAGTACTGTTGCAATTAACAGGTCCATCCTCAAGTGACTCTAGAGATGGAGTACTGTTTTCCAGTACTTAAAAAAATTGCTTGTTGTGCCTCAGAACTGGCCTACAATTCCCAACTCTAAGCCTTGGATCCCACTAGTACCCTAAAACTCCCAAATTTCCAGGTATCTGACCCCAATTCATTCTGTAAGCCACACTCTAAATGCAACATTTTTTTGTCTCACAAAATTCTGGATTCTTTACCCTAGATGTAGGATTCTTCCTGCTTCCAAAGTCCAAAAGTGCTTCCTGAGTGTGTCTGTCATGGAACTGGCCTCAGAGCTCTGGCATCAGCGTGCCTGTGTCTTGCCTGACTTCCTCTATTATACTCTTGGACCCTGGTAAGCAGAGACTGACTCGAAAGCACTTAGCACATCTCAGTTATTGCCTCCACTGAGATTTCTTAGAGAAGGAATAAACCAAAAGCTACTTGCCTTGTCTCCAGGTACCCTGGTTCTCCTTGTCGAGCAGTGTCCACAGCCGCTGGCAGGTGGAGTTCAGGGTCCCTGCAGTGTGCTCCAGCAGCTGCTGAAGGGCACTGCTGAGCTCTTGACCCAGAAAGACCATGGTAGCTACCCAGCTGGCCCCACCAGCCCCCTCACAAAGACCCTCGCTCGGGAGCGCCTGCTTCAGCATTTGGTTCTGTCTCCAAACCTGCTTCAATATTTGGCCTAGTTTACCTGATCCCAGGTCTTCCATTTCCATTTTGTGCTCCCAAAATTTTCTTTCCTGCCAGCAAAGACTAAAGGTTTAGCAAATCCAGTCTTGGCAAGAGTTATTTCTCCTAAAATCTAGGAGATGATCCAAGTCAGCTAGCCAAGCACTTTCCTCCAACATAATAGTTTATTCAGCTTTTTGTTGACCAGAGAAAAGTTACTAGGTGACCAAAGAAGGGGGCGTTCCTGGGCGCTGTGGTGCACAGAGGATTAGCCACAAGCACAGAGCTAGCTCTCAGAACTCACCTCTCCACATAAGTTTTACAAACTCAGAACAATACCGGCAACCCAGATACCTTTCATATTTTGAGGCAACAAAATACAGATTCCAGATGGGATTTGAAATGTATTCAAAGGTAAACTGTATTTATAATATAGTTAATAAAATTTCAGCATATGCATTTTAAAATAATTACCAACAAAATAATGCAAGAGTTGAATTGCTTCAACATCATCTCGGGGACCCATGTGTGGTAGTGCACATCTGTTATCTCAGTACCAGGGAAACTGAGGCAGGCAGATCAACATTCATTTGAAGCCAGCCTGGGCTGCATAGGGAGCTCAAGCCAAGCTAAACTCCATAGTCAGACCCTTTCTCAGAAAAACAAAAACATAACCCAAAATAATTCAGGAAGGTAGGAGAGGGTACAGACAAAATGTGTTTAGCCATAAAAATTCATAATTATTAGCCATACACAGTGATACATGCTTGCAGTCCCAGGTACTAAGGATGCTGTGGCAGAAGATCATAATTTTGAGAATACCTGAGCAATTTAACAAAACTCTGTATTAAAATAAAAAGAATTAGAGATATAATTCAGAGGTAGGGCTTTTAGCTTGCAACTGGGAAGCACTGGGCTCAGTAACCACTGCAAGGAAAAAACTGTTGAAGCTTGGTACAATTACAGGCTGGAAGTGGTGAACATTTATAGTTTTTAAGAGTAAAGAATTAAAAAGAAAACGATTCCTCTACTGAACCAGAAAGATATTGCTATTGTTCATTAAATATAATTTAGTTAGTACTTCCTTGTGTGGTAAATCTGCCTCAAACTTGTAATAGAAACCTGATCTTTCTATTCTGTGATAGTTGCCCTTTAATTTGACAAAATGCTTCCTCATTAAAAGAAAGCAAACTCGTAAAAAATTAAAAATAAAAATAAACAGGCGGATCAGTACGAGTCTGATCTAGTAGTGAGACCCTGAACACCCTGTAGCCCTTCCCTAAAAAATACAAATA
>NW_004524582.1:487180-493452 GCF_000260255.1 Octodon degus
CTCAGGCCCATTGTGCTTGTCAGGTAAGCACTTATTCTACTGAGCTATCTCCCCAGCTCCCCTCCCCAAAAATAACTTTATGTCTACTTAAAGTTCAGATACAGCCAACTCTCACTATACAGCTGCCTGCTCAGTGGGCACTGTAACAAGTGCCATTATGACAAGTGACGTGATGGCAGGGCACTGTAGAGCAGCCTGTTTCCTCTCTCTAGTTCCCCTGCACTAAGGAAGGAAGAAGCCCACCGAAGAGATGGGCCTTCCACGGCAGGCTCCCTCTTCATCGGAGAGGCTGGAGGGAAAGAACGCTCTCCAAAGGGGGCTGGAGCACCTACCCTTGGGCAGCACATTCCCTCAGCTTAAGCGCTGGCGTCCTTAGAGCTACGCCTATGACACTTGAAAGAGAAGATAGGAAAAACTAGTACAATAGAGAAAGGAAATCACGGACTTACAAACCAACCAAGTCGCCCGTGTTCCACAGAATCTGAAAGACTCGCGCAAGGGCAATGTGGGGGTTCTGTCCAGAAGGACGTGAAGACTCGTTTGTTACTAAAAGTGATGCTTTTCAATGACTCATTGTGAGGAAGACCTTTTTTAAATATGAATCCCTATCAAATCATAGGTCGCATTTTAAAAAATTATTTTCAGTTGCTTTTCAAGCCTAAAGACTTTTCTATTTTAGTTTGTTATTTTTTTCTAACTCCTGAAACATATGTGTAATTCTCAAAAAAGATGTACAGATGGCTTCAATTTGATTTGAATTTTGAAAACTTTCTACAGCATGTACTGTGGACCAGGCACCATTTCATTGCTGGGGTAGGGCCATGAACACACTACTAAAGTATAGTTTTGACTGTTGAGAGCTAAAGCAGAAGAATGAACAAAGTGCATCACAAGATCTTTGGGAGTAAAAAATTAACTCTCATTGGAGGCTTGGGAGGTGCTAGACTAGGACCTGAAGGATGAGCAGGTTTGGTGCCAGCTAGAGAATTCATGGAAGAAAGAGACCTTCTAGCATAGAAACTAGTATGATCATAGGAATAGAGGCATGAAATTACATCATATATGGAATCCATACATGCACTATATGGATTTACACAAAAGTATTTTCATGAATCAGGGGAAATGGTAAGATAAGAGTCTAGTAATTGTGCAGTCACTAAGGAGACACAGGATTTTGTTTTGTCAATAGAAAGGGAAAGTAATATGTTTGAATGAAGTTATAGTATGACTGAAGCTCTGTTCGGGAATAACTAGGGCTTGGAGGCCAGAGACACAAAAGTTGGAAGGCTGACTAGTCTACCGATGAACACTGCAGGCAAGCTAAGGGGACAACTTGAGAGGGGGACTGGAAGAAGGTGAATAGAAATTTCTAAGCTGTCAGATCAAAAGGAATGAAGAGAAAGCATTGAAAACCCAAGCTTTCATCTATTTCAGTATTTATTGGCCCCCAGTGACCACACTTGGTAGTAGCATACAATTAATATTGAGTTTGGATAACTGCATATGTGGTGAACATGGAAAGGACTTAGATGAAACATTAGATTTGATGGGAAGACAATTTGATTAACTTCAGTGTTGAGTGAAACACAGCACAGGACAATTCTTTACAATGTGTTTGAAATTCAGAAAACAACTCAGAATCACACTGGCATATTCGGACATCACCAGAAAAAGGGTAATAAATAGACCCTTGGAAGTAGAAGAGCTTACACAATTCATATATTAGATGTTTAATGAAACTGACAATAAAATTCTAGGTCACTGAAGCAGTCTATATTAATTTTCTTCTAGATGTGTGGGAAAATCTTTTGTTCTAGTGAAAAAGAAAGAAAAGCTTAAGCACTTTCTTTCTACTTTCAATACCACTTTCTATTCTCAAGCCTAAACTTGTTCTCTGTCTAGGTTAGGAACATGCAATATTTGCAGACTGAGACCTACAGCAGACTCTACCACATCCACATGTGAAAACAAGCCTTTACATGTCCCTGAATCTTGCTTTCATTTAACTGGCAGCACTAACCACAGAAGAACTGACATTTGCAGTTAAGAGGCCCAAAGAGGCTAACTGCCAAAGTTCATCTGGATGGTTTCAACATTGACTGTTCATTGCTGCTACTAGTTATGGCAGCAACATTCTGTGCTCCCACTGACATCAAAGACATTAGAACACATTCTTGAATTCATAAAATAGTATGTAGTTTAAAAGACAACAGTTCTCCATATTAAAAGTATCAACTGAATGAACCATAAAATTCAGTTTAAAGGGTAAGAGACACAGCTCAGTGGCATAGTGCCTGCCTGGCAAGCCTAAGGTCCTGAGTTTGATTCACTGGTACAAAAATAAAATCACTTTGAGTAGGACGGTCATTGTTTATTACTTAAAGATATAAAACTACAATAGACTGGGTGATCTATGGACATTAAATGAGAGGAGATAAAGTTTTGAAGTGTAGTAAAATGAAATGTCAGGTGAATAGTAATGAATAAGTCAGATGTAAGCAAAAGTCATATATGTAATGTGCTTGAGGCACTGTGACCGAAACGCAGTGTTATGCATTCTATTATCTGATTTTGTTGTCTTCTTCTGCAGTTCACTACTGCAAATTACAAACTGCAAAGATCTGGGGACAAACAGCCCAAAACAATTATGCCTTATTTGAAAACTTTTACTGAATGTCTTCTCTTGTGTCTTTCTAAGGCAAATTCATACAAGTGGAAGAGTGGGGGGAAAAAAAAGGGCTGACCCTCAGGGTTATACGAAAATCTTCAATTTTGTATGGTAAGGATTTATTGTGTTCTACTTATTTGAGAAAACACAGGCTGACAAGCATAAGCTCCTAGGCGTAAGATTAGCTATTTCCTCTCTGGACTAAACACTGGGGGAAAAAAGCCCAACTGTCTGTGAATCATTAGAATCTCCTCCCTTCTCCCAGCCCCTCCTCGTCTGCCCTACCCTCGCAGATGGTCCAACAAGGCACCTCCCAGTCACAAGCCCCATCCATGCATTAAAGCTTCCAAACAATGCTTCTCATGCCTCACTTTTAAGTACAGAATAACAGCCAAAAAAGTCAGCCTTGGAAAAAGCCTGTAATATATAGATGGAAACAAAAGCAAACAAACCCGAATAAAGTACTTGAAAATAATAGACCCAACACAGAGAAGAAAATATCAAATATCTATAATTAACATCCTCAGAATCTAGGGCAAGACAGGAAAATGTACCCCAAAAAAGGATTTGCTTTTAAAAGGCAGCTCATCCAGTGCTGAGAAAGAAATTTCAGAAATTAAATGCTTTAACAGAAAAGTTTAAACTACTGCATGGGTAGGAAGAAGCACTTGAAGAAATCTGCCTAAAGATCCTAGTAAAAGGCAGAAACAAGGGGCTGGAAAGACAGCTCAGTAGAATAAGCATGTGCCTGGCAAGTGCAGGGTCCTGAGTTCAATCACATTTAAATCAGAAGTCATACAACAGAAAATAACAGAGTGGTGATTTCAACAATCGAAGGGAGATCTCGTCCCAATTCTACTACCAGTTATATTTTATTGAAGGTGTGCTCTAAGTGTCTGCATGATAAAAGGAATTTTCAAGAATGCAATTAACAGATTATTTAATTCAGGAATCCTTGCCTGGGAAGAAGCGAAATGACATACCTTTCTGAAAACAACACAATTACACAAGAAAAAAAAAAAAAAAGGAAGACGAAAAGTACAGTGTCAGGAAATAGAAAATCCAGCAAAAGAGAGAACCAAATCAAACGCCTAATGTGAAGTCCCAGGGTCACGTAATCCCCCAACAGGGCTCCAAGATCAGCCAGTGGTAGTCATGCAAGTAGTCTAGGAACAGTGCAAGCAGAAAAAAGGAACTAAAGAATTGTTTGAAGCTTTGCTATTTTTACCAGAAAATTTTGAGAAAGACATTGATAACTTAGCAAATGAAATGAAAGGTATGTCTTTATTAGCATGTTTGTGGTACATAATGAAAATATTTATTGTGTGCAATTGATACATACATGACCTCTTACATCTTTTCTTGAACCCCCATCTTGTGATGCCCTTCCTACTTGCAATTGAGTTACCTCCCTGTTTCATATTTTCTTTTATTTTGCTCTTTGGGTTTATCACACAAGAGAAGACTTATGATGTTTATGATTGTCTGATTTATTTTGCTTAACACTATGAATTCAGAGTGCATTCATTTTTTTGCAGATGACTCAAATTTATCCTTTATATAATAGAGTGACACTAAAACCAACATGGAACAAAATTATAAGAGGGACAATATGTATTTATGATAAACTTTCTATTTCTATAATGCATTTACATAGCCATAATGATAAAAATGTTTGTTATGACTTTATTTGTCTTTTAATCATTTATTTATTTATTTACTTGGTGTTAGGTCTCACTGCACAACTCAGACTCATAGTGATCCTCCTGTCGCAGCCTCCCCAGCACTGGAATTACAGGTGGGCTCCATCATGTTGAGTTTCTGTGACCCCCACAGTGGTCTTGGGGATCTGGGGCTGGCACTGTATGTGGTGCTGAGAATCAATCCTGAGTCCTTGTGTTTGCCAGGCAGTGCTTAGGTTGCTGAGTTTACTTACCAATGTGTTATGACTTTAAAATAGAAATTATACGCAGGTATATTATCAGGATGAATCCCTACATAAAGTATGTGTATAGTAAGATAAATATAAGAGAGATAGAAGGGTTATTTCTACATTAGGGAGCCTTTTTTTTTTTTTTTTTTTTTTTTGTACCAGGTATTGAACTTGGGACCTTGCATTTGCCAGGCAGGCATGCATGCCACTGAACTATACCCGCAGTCTGAGTCAATTATTTTAAAAAATAAAATATTTAAACACAAAGAGAAATTAATGCTTAGGAATCTGGAGGTTGATGACAGAAGAAATTATTAGAAATTGAATATGATCACCACTGGGAAAGAGGTGAAAGAGGAAAAACTTCCTGGCTTCTAGGATCTGGTAGTGTGCTGGGCCTTGGTGTTCCAAAAAATGGTCTGGAAACTTTTTTTTTTTCTTTTCTTTCTTTCCTTTTTTCTTTCTTTCTTTCTTTCTTTCTTTCTTTCTTTCTTTCTTTCTTCTTTCTTTCTTTCTTTCTTTTGTTTTTCTTTTTGTATTTTAAGGAAGAGTCTACAGGGTGTTCAGGGTCTCACTACTAGATTGGACTTGTAGTGACCCATCTGTTTACAGCCTCCCAAGAGCTGAGATTACAGGCATGCGCCACCATGCCCAGTCTCAACTGCCATCTCAGCACACCCCAGGGGCAAGGCTGGCCTGGCAGACCTGGGGATCGAACCCCCATGGTCTGGATATTTGATGGTTAAGTGTAGGCACTCTCTTGTCAAACATAAAAATTTCACAGAACATCACTGTTCTAATTAGCTTATGAAAATAATCAGTTTGAGAGTAGAAAATATTTGCTCATGGTTTCAGAGGTCTCTGCCTGCAGTGGTTTAGCCTCATCTCTTTTGGCCTGTGGGAAGAAGGACACAAAGGTGGAGAGTGGGCGGTGGAGCACAGCTGCTTATCCATAGTACCTGGAAGCAAGAGTAGAAAGAGGGCTGGGGCCTCAACCTACCCCTCAAGGACACTCTACGGATCACCTACATCCTCCAACCAGGCCTCACTCCTAATGTTTCCACTACCTTATGGTAAAGCTGTAACTGAAGAACCAGACTTTCAACACATGAGTCTTAGAGAATACTTAAGATCCCAGTCTTAGCAATTGTCAACATGATGCAGCATGACAAAACGACAGTTCTGTAGTATAGCTAAACATAAGTAAAATATAAAGATCATACAAGCCCCACATACAAAATATTCTCTTCCCTTAGCTGCTGTAGAATTTCTTTGCAATTCCATCTGTAGGTTCACTCTAGGCTTCTCTTTCTAGAGGCGGCACTAATTGAGGGTTGTGGGGTAGCTGAGGGTTATCCAGTGCTTATATAGCATGTACAGAACACTTCCAAAAAACAAAGACTTTTTGAGGTAACTAATGTTAAGATTATCCCCACTTTTATACAACTTTCAGTTCAGAACAGATCTCCCAAAAAAGTCCAAATTCCTTTACACCCATGGTTCTCCATGGTATGAATTCTCCCTCCCCAAAATTAAAAACAAGTCCTACATGTTCAATTATAATTCCTCATAGCCATTTTTTATTAGTATATGTTTGCAAGCATAGTAATTACATTTCTGTCTTGGAATTATCTATCTATCCTCTCTCTCTCTCTCTCTCTCTCTCTCTCT
>NW_004524582.1:493609-496873 GCF_000260255.1 Octodon degus
TCTCTCTGTCTCTCTCTCTCAGTGGCCTATAGGCATTTGATTAGAAAACACTAACAATGCTTGAACATTTGAGGTGGAAGGAAGGCAAACTGTAAAGAACTATGGCTTTTTTTCAAAGTTAGTGTCATACTATATGATCTTTTTAAAAGCCATGCAATGTACTACTTTGATATATACTAAGCTTACACATTAAAAAAGAACTCACACCAAGTGTGCTCACTGCACATCCTTTGGCAGAGATATCAAAGTTGACATAGTGTATCACATCCAGTGGGCTATGTCAGACAGCTAACACAGATTCCATTTACTTTACAAAGAATAAATTATCATTTTAAATGCTTGGAATTCAGAGGCAAGAGTTCAAAAGTGAAGTAAAATTTAAAACAGTCAGATGAGCTGGACAGGACCTTGAAATAGAAGCAGAGTAATTGCTACTCAGTAATGGCCCAATGTCAACTATTTTATTTGGAGCACAAAGCCCTAGACACAGCCAAAGATCAACAACCTTGTGACGATTAAGACAATGATGCAACACAATAGTCAACACATTCACTTCAATGAAGTTCCTTAGTATCCTCAAATATTCTATCAGAGTTCAAAATTCCACTTGTTTAACATAAGTTATACTTTTTTACACGATTATCAAAATTAAACTCCAAATAAGATCCACACAGACAATTAACTCCATCTCAGTAATTTTAACACATATTAAAACATCTGAAATCTCACTTACATGCCAAGAAAAATGATAGTGAAACAGTTTAATGATGCATTTGAAATTTACCTTTCACTTTTGCCTGTTGATGAGGCATAGAACTACAGCCACCAGATTTGACATATTGGAAGGGATATTTTGATTCCTCTATTACCAAGTAAATTCTTCAACCTTTACTAGTAACTTGCCATTGTTACTTATTCTTAGATGTTTTGCTGTACCTGTTAGTATAAAAAGTTCTTTTTGGCAGGATTCACAATGTAAAGTACTAGACTTATGTCAAGTGTTAGAAGCTGTACTATAAATGACAAGTAATTACGGGTATCTGATTATTTGGTTAACAAAAACTTTTATTATCATCAATGGCCTCTGAAGTTAATTACAATGTTTTGGTTTACAGCTTTGAAACACTTCTCAGTTGAGTCATTGTTGTGTTTGTAAAGATTATGACTCTTTATGCAGTCATAGACCTCTGACATGAAATGAAGTTTCGTGTGAAATCAAAACTAGACAGTTTCTTCTCTGCCAATTTTTTTCTGAAAAAGATTTTCAAAACAGGGTGTGCCACATGCATTGCCGCAGTGTACTTTATGAACTTAGTGTTTAGAATGTGTTGTGAAGCTTTCTTTACTGTGTAACTTCTACCAGGCATGATTACAGAATGGCATAGCTTTGGTGCAAAGAAGGAAGAAATACATGAAAAAAGAAAAGTGTGTTTATAAAAAGAAGACAAAGGAAGGGCTTAATGTGTTTTGACATTAACATTGTTCTCCACATTCACAACCACAATCTCCTCTGGATCTACTGTATTCTAAGTCTTATCTCCACAAAAGATTTCTCCTACCTATACTCTATGACATCTCTTAGAGACCGTATTACTAAGTATAGCATGCAAAGACTCATCCCTTGTGAAAATAAATTTACAACAAAGAAGTTCTTTGCATAAACTATACCCTGAGCATCATGGGAACTCTTCTGTTTCATAAATCTTTTTATCTATTTAGCTATTTATTTACTTATTTACTTACTTACTTACTTGGTACATAGTGTCCATACACAGCTCAGACTCCTAATGAGCCTCCTATCTCAGCCTCCTCAGTGCTGGGATTACAGGTGTGCACCACCACACCTGGCTTAACCCTTTCTTGAAGTACAGAGAAAGCACTCAAAGGACTGCCCAATTAGCTGTTTGTCAGAAACTATCATTGCAACTAAATTTGAATGAGCTGAGACCACAGCAGACCCTCAATGTTTATCATGACTGGGATGACTTTGTGCACAGTGAACCTCCTCGTGGATATGTTTCTTTGAAATGAAATTCATTATAGGTGGAAGGTGTTAAGCTTCTTTAACCTATAGCATTCTATCCTTTTGGATTGTTATTATTTTGACACATTTGATCTTATATCATACACAACGTCTTACGCTATTTAAGTCCATGATAGATACTAACCATATCCAGTATCAGAAAAGAACGTGGGGTCAATCTTTCCTTTTGTTTCATGTTTCCTCCACCAGTTGTTCCCAGTTCCAGGCTCAAGGCCATTCTAGGGTCTCAGAGAACAGCAATGAGTGGGAGGCACAGCCGTACATGGCTCTAGGCAAGTAAAACTATCACTGGCATCTCCTTTCTGGCCTCAACTTCTCGACACATTTTTTATGTTGCTTTCATTTTCCCTTGCCATCTGATTTCACTTACCAAAAGTCAACTGGATCAACCCATTGGCACTAGAGTCTTGGCAGGAGCATAAGTTTCCTCACCAGCAATTTGAATGTTTTGAGCATGAGTTGGCAATGGTAAAATCTGATTCCCTTGTATAATCCCACTCCAGTTCCCCTAGATTTGCACACTCAAGTGATATCATCAGGAAATTTTTTTCCTGTTATTTTGAGCACAGTCACAAATATCACAATTACTTACTCTTTCATTTTTCATTTCCAAATTAGCTATAAAATTACAAGGAAACTGTATTTCACTTGATTTTTTGAGCTTCTCCTGATGAAAATGAGAGTAAGAATGAATTAATATTATTCTTAGGATGAACTCTGTCTTTGTTAGGACATAGAAGATTCAAGACAGCATTCAAATTACAGATGCTTCTGCCCGTCCTCAAGATGCCAGTTCCAGTGTAATCCCAGGTTCCCATATTGAATTAAATCTGGTTTGGGTTATTTAGGTCACATAGTATAGAGGTGCCCTCTCTGTCATTTCTCAGTAAATAGAGGGGGTGCTTTAGTTTTCTCTGAAATACTCATTTATTTTTGGAGCTAATTAAGCAGGCTAAGCAATTTAAATAGGTCTATTTAGTAGATAGGAGCTGAAGGAGAGGTGAGAAATACTCTGTGCTGTTTTCTAACACCATAACGTGAAGGTCGTTTGTAATTATTGGCTGCTACACACTAAAGAATAGAGAGAGCCCTGTGGAATTCATGTTTTAAAAGTAGATCTAGACCCAGTCCTAGCCCAGGTCCGGTGAGTGTGCGGAGAGTTTCCTGCTACCCTGCGCCGGCGGGACCAGTCCCAGCCCAGGCGCAGCGTGGGCCGGACC
>NW_004524582.1:504273-512360 GCF_000260255.1 Octodon degus
TTAACCACTAAGAAGAATATATGCAGTGTATTATTTGTTGAAACTGTACTTTCGATTTGATTTGAAACTGTCTCATTGCTATATGTTTATCCATAAAACTTTGAAAAGGAAAAAAAAACAAAGAAGAAAAATAAAAGTAGATCTACACTTTAGATGGAAAAACTTTTCATGAACTTTTACATTGTCATTTCTGAAGATTATTAATTTGTTTTCAAAGCAAAATTGTAAGACAATGTTATAAAAGGTGTTTTGTTCAGATTGGCATAGGACCAAGGAAATTCAAATTCATATATAAAGTCCAAGGGCCAGTGAGACAATTCAGTGGACTAAGCACCTGCTTAGGCAAGTGCAGGGACCAGGATTCAACCCCGGGCAATTTTGGCCCTGCCCCAGGACACACTGAGCCAACCAATGAGACCAGGTATGTGTGAGACCAGGCTTGGTGGCACACTCCTATAATCCTAACAATGAGGAGGATGAAAACAGGTTGATCACTATGAGTCTGAGCTATGTAGTGAAACCCTGTACCAAATACATGAAAAAATAAATAAAATAAATGTATAAAGTGCTGTTATCTTCCTCACTTCTCCCATCCAAGTACTAACCAGGCCCAACCCTTCTTAGCTTCCAAGATCAGACGAGATCAGGTGCGTTCAGGGTGGTATGGCCATAGACAATCTTCCTCACTTCTCTCATGACCCTTTCAGCCACATTTTGGCCAAGTAATACAATGATTATAATGTCTTCTTGGTTTTAAATTGGTTTGCATTTCTTCCAGGCTAAAATCATCCCTGTAAAATCAGTTAGGTTCCAAGGAATTAATAATTTAACTGCATTGCAAAAATGATGCCTTATGAATTCACTGTATTCCACAGAATAGAACAGGAAATCAATGCCTCTACACGAGAAGTGACTTCCTCGTATCTAGAAGGAATTATTTCCCCAGCGTTTCTCTTACGTCCTAGGATAGACTGTTGAGTGAGATATATACAAATGTTCAGTACCAAAGGATTTCTCTTTCTTCATAGTTTTTTTTTTTTGTTTGTTCGCTTATTTTTTGTACCAGGGGTTGAACTCAGGACCTTGAGCTTGCCAAACAGGCACTTATTCCACTAAGCTATCTCCCTGGACCTGGGATTTTCTTTTTTATATGTACAGGAAAAATGATATTTTTTTTATGAGAAAGCTAGACTCCTCTGTGTAGATTCTTTTTAAAACCATTATTTCATTCATAAAGATGTCAACGTTTTAATGATAGAACTCAACAGGAGCAATTCCTAGATCATCGATAATTAGTAATTCAATAATTTCAGGTAAGATTAAGATTTTAAAACAAGCCATTTTTCAATTACCTATTAAATATCTTCCTTTCAAAAGATTCCAGTAAACAGAAAAAGGATTACCCCAGGATCCATGGTCATTGTCCTTGTTTTTCCATGCATAAAGATATTGAGATCAGATAATCATTTTTAACATGTTCCAACTACACTCAATAAAAAAATTCAGATTAGGAAAATAAAACAGACTCCTGAATATTTTATGGTACTTCACTTGCTCGTATTTCAGCAACAAGCTCTGAATTGAATACTTGGAAAACAAGCTCAACATTCTCAAGGCCTCAAAGTGTAGAACACTTCAAACATGCATAGCAAAAGAATTGCCAGAAATTTAATGCTCACATACAAAAAATATCTTTAGCATATATTTTTTTTTAGATGAAAAGGAGATCCGTCAGAGGCTATGTACAAAGAGATATTCTGAGGATCTTTTTAATGTGGTTGGAATCCTGATTCTCGTGCAAAGACGCAGGAGGTTGTTTGCATGACCTTGAGGACAGATACATTGCATCATGGCTTAACCCAGCAGCTGCGGCAATGCCCTTTTGTGTGGCACACAAACAACAAACAACCTACAACCAGGCAAGTGAATTCCATGCGGCGCTGTGTGCACAGCTTCCCACGTGACGGTGAGGCTAGCTGGCCTGCAAGGTAGCTGTGAGATTTAGGTCAATCATACACAGTCCTATTTGAGGCAACTTTAATGATTATCACCTGTGAGCGATGACTAGTACAAACAGCAAGACAAGATTGTCAATAACAGGGCCAAGATGCAGTTCAGTGACTCAAGCACCTGCCTAGCAAATGCAAGGTCCTAAATTCAATTCCCAACATATAAATAAATAAATAAATAAATAAATAAATAAATAAGGAAACAACAACAATCCATTCCAGAGAAACAAGGCATTTATCATCAAATTTCTCCTGGTTAAAAATGAAGGAAACTGACCCATAAATCTTGTACAGAACAGGAGCCTGAAGTGAGACACTGTTCCATCATATATTGAAGCTTTATTATATGCCAAGCATTGTCCTAATTCTATGGATGGCTTAAAAGAATTAGTTTCTGTCCCTGTGGATCTCAGAAATCTGGTTGGAGGGACTAAAATTGCATTTGATAAAGACCAAAGGGAATTAAAAATTTGCATTCAAAAGATCAAATTAGTTATGTGTGAAACAGGGTCTTAAAAGAACGTGTATGAAGTAAATTAGACAAGGACAGCCAAGGAAAGAAACACAACAAATAGCACAGGCAGGCAAGTACAGTGTAAATGTCAAATATAAATAACTTGAGATATTCTCCAGTGTAACTTCAAAGGTGTCTCGAAGTTCCAACTTGTGGAAAGAATGGCAGAAGCAGGCCTGAACCGATAGTGTGGCCTTCAGGGGAACTCCAGAGTGACACCTCCCCGGGGTGCAGCCACCGGAGACTGGTAGCTGTTTCCCTTCTCATCCGCTGTGGCTGTAGACCAAGCATACCTTGTTTCCGTGGAAACAAGAGCTGTGACCTGGCACATCTTGAACTTAAATAGGAAAAAAATAATCCTCTGCATTATATGACAATTAGAAACAAGCTTTGGCTCAGTCCTTGAATTTCTCACAGCTGGTGGGTAAAAGTTAAATAGGCAAATCTCACTTTATGGACTTTTTTTTCTAATGAACAATGTATAAGGCTCTGAAAGAAACAGTTCTACGCACACCTGATCCCTCTGTGGGGGATTATGGGACTTCTATTCCTCTGTATGCTAATTGCTAATGTAACTTTTTCCCTGTGTTTCCTCTTAAATGATTTTGGGGGATACAAAAAGAAAACAATGGAAGTGTATGTTATCAGATAATTATTTTTGGCCTATTTTGGCTGAATCTTGAGATTCAGAGTACAAGGATATCTTATAAGCCTTCAGAGAAGGATTGTTTTTGTACTGTGGCTGATTGCATCAGCTGTATAAGATATAGCTTCCTTTGAGGTTTTGTAAGACATATCCTTCAGAAAGTCTCAGTATAAAGACAAAATACATCTCATAGCTCTTCATAAGCTCAGGCTCAAGGGATTTCTCACATGTTTCTTATTTCAATATTTAAAAAAGCAACAGGAGCCACCTGAAGCAACTGCATACAGTAGCAGGCATATGGTTAATATTAGTGGTATCTAAATACACATATGTATTTACATGCTTCCTAATATATGTTCTATGTATTATGGACAAAGGTCTTTCCATTTTGATGCATTGACTTTAATCTGATGCACTAAATTGAACAATACAACATAAGACATTTTAACTCATTTAAACAATGTTTACTAAGTGTATATTATTTCCTTTCTACCTGTTTGTTTCCTCTTTTAAGTGCCAGGGCTAAAAGTCCCATTCTTCTTCTACCTGATATTGAGGTGTACATCTTGTATTCTTCTCTTGTATTTTAACATAGTGTCTAGCTAGCAAGCCATGCAAGACAGAGCTAAATAAACACATTCCTTATACCATGTAATATGCTTGTATAATGTATTTTCATTTAGAGTTCATCTTAGTACTACAAATGAACAATTCTTAACCTGTTGCAGCATGCAAAGATTATCTAATATTTCACAACAAAGCTAATGTTACATTCTTTCACATATAATTGTTTTGTTTATCTTGACTGCTAGAAAAAAGTAATAGTTTACAATTATTAACCCTTCTACACTGTTGATGAGAATGCACACTAGTGCAACCACTATGGAAATCAGTATGGAGATTCTTGAAAAAACAGGACTAGAAATTCCATTTGATCTAGCTATTTCTCTCCTAGGAATCTTCCTGACTTAAAGACATATTACAGTGATTCAGGTATAACTATATTTGTAACAGCACCGGTATGTAGCTAAATCTTGGAAACCACTTATATGTCTATCAACAGATAAATGGATATAATGGTGTGATTATATATGTATGTGTGTATAGTACCCCGTTGGAGATATAGATAGATAGATAGATAGATAGATAGATAGATAGATAGATAGATAGATAGATAGAAATCAAAGCATGATTACAAATCACTGATAAAGTTTTTGAAAGGAGTAATACTTGGAGTTGTAGCTTAACAGTTTCAGTTCGAGTAAACCTGTGCGTTTATGTTGCATTTCTGTTAGCCTGGGTTAGATACCAGAAGCAGAAAATAAAACTGATTATGGGAGAGTCCAGTTCTATGGAGTACTACCCTTCTATAAAGAAAGATAAACTTGTGTCATTTGTAGGAAAATGGTTGCACCTTGAGACTCTAATATTGAGTGAAATAAGTAAGGCACACAACCTAAATAACACATGATTTCAAAATACAAAATTGATGAATAAAATAAAAGATCAGTAATAGGAAACAGGGAGATGTCTCTCTTGACAAAGGGACAGTGACCAAGAGATGAGTGGAGGGGGAAAGAAGGGAGGGAAAGGGATGAAAAACTAATTAAGATGTGTCACATACATGCCCCAGCTCCCCATAAGAAATGTGATCATTCTGTACTGTAAAAGTATACTAATAAAATTTTAGAAAGTGATGCTTAAAACAAAGCAAATGACTGAATTTCTAGTTATCAAGACTATGCTCCATTGGTGTTGAACTTAGCATCTGCTTTGCACAGTATGTACCAAAAAGTATGACTTAGAAGCTAGTAATAGTTGCAGAAAACTACTTTTATAATTAAGAAACTAGATATTTTTGGCATCATTTTTCCCATAATGAATTAGCTCTTTTGACTGAAAAGATTCATTTCAATGACACAAGATCACTGAACAGAATTTGGAGATCTTTAAACTTCAAAAGCCTTATTATATGATATAACATTCAAATCTATTTTGGAAAGAAGAAATTGCTTCATTATGGTCCATTTCCTGAGGGTGTCTTTGTACATAGATGCAAGTTTGGACACTTCCTCTTACCATAGCCACCTCTTATTGTCATTTTTGAGTGTGTTTTCCTCTGATAATTAGGTATCTAAATGTCAAGATCAAATAAATTTAAATTTAGAAAGAATTGTACAACTCCAGAACTGGAAATAAATACTCAGGTCTCCCTAAAATAACTCCTTATTTTATGAATGAAGATACACAGAGAGGAAGTAGCTTCCATTCTGAGGTCTTACTGGAGAACTGGACACTCCCATAATCAGTTCTACTTTCTGCTTCTGGTACCTACACCAGGCTAACAGGAATGCAACACAAACACACGGGTTTACTCAAACTGGAAGTGTTAAGCTACAATTCCAAGTATTACTCCTTTCAAAAACTTTAATAGTGATTTGCAATCATGCTTTGAACAGAGTTGAAATGTTTGAGCTTGTTTAAACTCTCATGATCCTTACTTGATCATTACAAAAAAATCAAAGATACTGTCATATAGAAAAAGAAACAATGTTAAACAGAAATAACTTGTTTTGTTTTGTTTTGTTTTGTTTTGTTTTGTTTTGTTTTGTTTTGCTGCACTGGCCATCAAACCCAAGCTGAAGGGCATTCTGCAACAGAATTGCATTCCAACCCTTTTTATTTTTCATTTTGAGACAAGGTCTTGCTAACTTGCCCTGACTGGACTTCAGTCTGAGATCCTCCTCCTTGCCCTGCCTGTACTAGCGTGGTAAGGGCTATGCCACAGGGTCCTGCCAGAGAGCACCATTTTTAAACACTGAATGTAGCACAGAGTTTCTTGGTTGTCAAGGCAATGCCAGGATGAAGTCTTATTTTCATTTTTTGGTGAGAGGAGGAATAAAACATTTGTCATTCCGAGTTCTAAGTGACTTAACAATCTAGATTTTTATCATTGATGTTAATATGATAATTCATCATTTCAAAAAGAGGCTTTGAAAAAGTATAATTTTTTCACAGTTCTTACATCAAATCCAATAAAATATATGAATATTAAATTGCATTCCTCAAAAATAATGCTTTTAAGGCAATGGTGTATTAAGTATTTATTTATTTGTGATACTGGGGATTGGACTCAGGGCCTTGTGTGTGCTAGGCAGTACTCACCCACTGTGCTCTATCCCCGGCCCTCGTGTATTAATTTAAATATGAATGCTACTGATAATCTAAAGTGAAGAAGGAACAGAAGTTAAAGTAAATTGAAAAAGGAGAACTAATTTATCCTTTACAGTATTATGAGATCTAATATTATATCAACTGTGGTTTAGGCCAGGATAGAGCTCCAGTCATGCAATATTGCCAGATAGACAGTGTGGTGAGGTATATCTTCACCTATTTGTATTTTCTGGGACATGGAAGAGGTGAATTCACCATGCTGGACACTCTCAGTTAAAACTTCATGGCAAAGCCCAGCAGACTTGAGTGGAAGAATGAGGAGGCAGAGACAGGCCTGGCTTCTGTGGGGCTTCTTCAGTCCAGTCTCAGGCCATCAGGAGTATCCACTTCAAGCTGGTATCTGTTACAGAGGGCAAGGTATATGTAATACTGAAATTAACAAGAAAAAAAAAACTTCTATGTGAAAATCTTTGTAAAAAAGGGAGTCTGGAGTTAGTACTTGGTGGACTAGTCAAATTATAAAAGCCAATTTTTATAAAATTAATCTGCTTTTCTTTCTCTTTCTTCCTTTCCCTTTTTGGTCTTAAACTTTATTTTCTTATTATACTGACATTTTTCTTCACTGGGTTCCATGTGTGCCAAGGAGCAAACACGTGTACTAAACCTAACATGCTATAAATTTATTAGGAAGCTGCCAGTAATAGCAGATGAGAGGCTTGGGAGAAAGACAGGGAAAGGAAAGGAAAGAAGAAAAGAGAAAGGAAGGAGGTCAGTTAGGTAGAAGCATTGTGGATGGGCCTTGGGTTTTAAGGAAATTTCAGCCTAGCCATTGGGGTAGCCCTGAGCCAAGACACACACCTGCCTTCATGTCACCACACACTCAGACGCTGGGGAGGAGCCAAGGAGATGACCAATCATAGCTGAGGCAGTGGGCTCCAGAGATTCATGAGGATTTGGTATATTCTCAGCAATCAAGGGTTTAAGAGGCTTAATGGCTTGTTATGGCAGCCATTAAAACACATCTTGTGGCATTAATTTACCTTGAGCACAGTTAATTGTACAAGTTTTCATTTTTGTTGACCTGTTGTGCATATAACAGTAAAAAGGATTTTTATGAGTGTCCCCCATGTAGCAGATACTGTTAAGAATTTTATCTGTATGGTGACGCTTCATCCTCCTAAACATCATTTCCCATTTTTACAGAAGATTGCTTAGCACCATTTCTTGTTCAGAGAGTCTCTGATATACTTTGGTAATGTTCATTAAACTAAAAGTGGCATTTCTCAGAATTCTCTCAGCTATATTTTCCCTTATCTTGAGAGTTCACCAAAAGTAAAACTTACCTAAGACTTGGAAGATGGAGGTGATGGCTGTCACTCTCTGACCGCTGTTGGGCAGTCACAGGGGCACACGGACGTGTGGAGTGGTGGGTGCTCTGTGGGTCCCAGCTTCTTCCTTCTCCTTTGCTCAGCTCCCTAGACTTCCACCTTCTTCCCTGATGATCAATGGTAACCTCAGGCATCTGCCAGACACTTGGGTGTACATTCACACAGTTAGTTTCTTTGGAAAAAAAAAAAAAAATTCCTGTAGCCTTCTCTTCATCATCGTACTTTAGTGACTGGATTATATGGCTTCTCCAGTGAGCTGCTTGCAAACTTCTCCCCTCTTTATATACCTCTGTTTCCAGACCTTTCCACTCTTTTCACAACTGTGCAAAGTCTAATATCATAAACCCTTATTTGCC
>NW_004524582.1:513290-530861 GCF_000260255.1 Octodon degus
TGCTGTTGTTTTGCTACTTCATGCTGCCTTAAGGGCAGGTTTGGTGCATCTTCTGGAGCTGGGAATAGAACTGGGGTGCTACGCGCCTGATTGCATTTGCCCAAGTGGCACTTTAAACAACTGACCTAGGGGGCCAGGAATACAGCTCAGCAGCTTAAGTGCCTGCTTGGCAAGTGCAAGGTCCTAATTTCATCCATGGTACTGAAAAAAACAAAAACAAACAAAAACCCAAAAAACAAACAAAGAAAAAAAAAACAAAGAAAAATGAGCTATCTGGCAAAGCCCCTACTTTATTTCAAAGACAATAGCAAAAACAAAAAGTAGAACAAATAATAAGAACAAAGAGAGAAAGAAAGCAATGTATTATAGTACAAATGATACAGAGTTTCAGAACAAGATGTCATATTAACAATGGCATATTGTACATTGTCTGAAAATATCTTTCTGAACTAATAGTTTTACCATCATTTATATCAACTTGTTTTTTTTTTCTGAGAGTAATTGTACAACACATTCATCTCTTTCACACTTTTTAAATTTAAATTTTGAACAATACACAAATGCAGGGTAAAAAAATAATGTCCCTGATATTTCTGTCACACCAACCTGGGAGAAAATAATACAGGACATAATAGAGATGCACAGGTTCTTTGCTATGAATTCCCTTTTCATCTATTGCCCATTATCTATTTATCTGACATCAATCCACCTTTCAGTATGTTTTTGTATAGTGTTTTTTTTTTTTGTTTTTTTTTTGCTACCTGATGTCCCTTTAATTTTCTCAACAGAGACACTAGAAGGAGTCTGGAAGGGACATGGGGGCACTAACCCCCCCCCCTCCTATCTTGTTTGTTCTGCCCAAGATGGTACCTTTGCTCCAGCAGTGATCATTTATTCCCATTCTTTGGCATTTGTAGAACAAGTCTCCTGAGAAGCACTCAGGGGTAAGGACTGATCCCCACGCTACTGCTCTAGTAACCTCCACTTACTCCCTTTCAGAGCCTTAGCCCAGGTGGCACTGGTTTCCTGTTCTCAGTAACTTCGGGGCTACCAGATTGTTAGTTTTGCTTTCAGGCACTCCTATACCTGTGTTATCATTTCTGGTGTGAAATCCTCTCCAATGTGGCACTCAATAGGAATTCTGCTGTCTCGCTGGAATCCGTGTGATGTACTCACCATTGTATGACTTCTACTGTAGGGGCTTAGATTTCCTTCTTAATTTTCTCCCAAGTCCTTAAATTTTCACAGTACATATTAATTGTTCTCAAGAACCATAGTATAAGCTATTATTGGGCTTCTTCCATTTTCTTTTTCTCAGTTCCTTTGCTACAAAGGCTTTGAAAGTTGTGAAACTAAGGAGGAAGGGTGATGGGGCTTCCTGCTGATGCTGCAGGTACTGGCAGGACTTCCTGCTGATAGGCCACAAAATAGGACTCTGTAGGGACCTGCGGCTAATTCTGCTGCTCACCCCATTGTTCCCACGCCTTGCTCCAAAATATCCAGCATGATGTTAGTTTTACTTATCAGTACTATTTTTTTTTTTTTTTATATACTGTGCAAACTGTATTTGTGTTAGACTCTTTTTTTGGACATGTAAGAAACAACTTTCACTTTTGAGGATATTTTAACTGCATATCATAACCAGCAGAGGTCTGAATCAGGGGGTTGAGCTGAAGAGAAATCTGCAGCACTTAGAGATGAATACGGTCAACAAATTACTCATACTCCATAAAGGGGGGGATGTCCACCTGCATTCCCTCCTACTTTAACCCGACTGTCAATTTTACCTCTTTTATTTTCCTCTGAAGACTTCATTTGAACAAAAACATCTTCTGATGCAAAATATTCAGAACTATTACTGTAATTCCTCTAGATGTGTCCTGACATTTCTAAGTCCAATAATTAAAATTCCTATATTTCAAGCTGAGAAGACCATTGTACATGTTAAAAAAAAAAGATGTTTACATGTTCCATAACTTTTAGGATTTGATTTATTTCAAGTTTCTTGCACACTTCAAAGCACAAATTTTTCAACCCCATTTATTGTTTTTGAAGAGTATTGTTCTGTGCATATGAACCATGAAGTCAAACACAGAAATGGCATGAAATTTTACTTGTGAGTCCATAGATGTTATAAGAAAAAGTGTTGTGATTGTATTTAGTGCTCTTTAGTGGCTCCAGAATGCAAAGATTGCTTTCATCTATTAAAAAACAATAATAAAGGTGAATTCTTGGATTTTACTAAACAAGAATTAATTCTGGCTAGTGTGGCACATGCCTGTAATTCTAATACTCCGGAAGCATAAGCAGGAGCATAGCCATGAGCTGGAGGCAAGCCTGGGCTCCATATATGGTGAGCTCAAAGGCCAACCTGAGCTACATAGTGGACCTTGCCTCAAAAAAAGAAAAAGAAAAGAAATGAATTAAGAAACACATTGAGTTCTAGAGATTATAAAACATCATCCTCTGCATTAACATGCATTAATTCCAAGAAACAAATGAAAATACATAGGATGAGAAGCATAACTTTGAGTCATAGGAAAATGGATACACTTAAGACCATAACGTTAAGTGAAATAAACCAGACATATAAACTTCAATATCATGGTATTTTTATATGGAAACCCAAAACATAAACAAAGAGTAAAATAAAATATAGATAGTAAGAAATAAGGAGACAGATCTTTTGCAAATGGAAAGGAAACCAAGAGATAGATGGAGGAGAGAGGTGGTGAAAAAGGACTTTGGATATGGCTCTGCACAAGCACCAATTCCCCACAAGGAGTTAATTGCAAACGTGTACTAATAAACACTAAAAATTGAAAACAAAATAAAAAGTTAAAATATGTGCCCTTTTCTTCCCAATAAAAGTGATTTTACCTGGGAAATATCTGAAAAGGTGAAAAATACAAGCAGATAATGAAAAAGAGAAAAGTAAATTAGAATTCTGTGCAGATAAAAGCCATAGAACCGTTAATTAAATTAAATTATTAAAACATTCAATTAAATTATTTCAAAGTAGTAAATTCACATTGCTATTATTTATGATGCAAAAGAAGCAAAATATGGGAAAACATTGATCATTAAATATTGAATCTTCTACTTGCAATGTTAAATTTATGATAATTTCTATAGTTCTAGAGATATTTCCTGTTTCTTTTCAAGAGAAAATCACATTTAGTGGAAATTTTCATAGACTCTTTTTGATGTGTTCTTTCATCTTGGATTGTGGAAAACATTGTTTACTTAGATCTTTCTCTCACATATTTCTTTGGATATGACATTTTGTCAGTGAGATGTGTTAGGGCTTAACACATCCACTTAAAAATTGTTACCATCCACTTAAAACTTATCTAAGTTAAATTTCTCTGTGATATAGAACTTTAGGATATTCAATGTTTGGAGACTATGAATGAATTCAATTCAGAAGAAAATACTGGGGTAAATCTTCATTTTATCTTAGTCAGTACATACCTTGCTCTCTTTTGATGGAGAGATAAATTGATCTACCTGGGCCATAGGTAGGGTTGATCTCTTAGTCTACCTTGATTTTGTGGGCCTTGAAGCAATGTTAGGAAGATGTATAGGCAGGGAATATTTTTACAGATTATTTCCTCTAACTCATGTGTCAATGGAGTCTCCACTGCTTTGCTGCAGAATAGTGTCCAATAAGCTTTGATAAGCACTGCCTGTCACAAAGTTGTTTCCCTGATTATATAGAATCTTTTCTTCTCTCTTTTTTTTTCAGTACCAGGGATTGAACTCAGGACCCTGCGTTTGCCAGGCAGGCTCTTATTCTTTTTTTTAATTTTTTTTTTTTTTTTTTATATATTAAACTTTAAATCCCTACAGGATGTGAAGAAAAAAATTTTTAATTAAAAAATAGGAATAAACAATTACATATTTTTACACAGAAATTTAGAAATTTAAACATATACAGCATTGTAGCAGGACAGTCCTGTGACTTTTTTTTCTTGTCTGTTTTCATTTATTACCTTTTTTTAAAAAACAAACATTTACTTGAGAGACAATATGGCAGTAATTGGTATGACATGACAAGCAGTACGTATTTAGAAGACCAGAATGAAAGGCATTCCAAACGTGACCCTAGTATTACATAGTGCTATCTTGAGTGCAGTTGCTTAGTTCACGGGTATCAGCATATACAGTCAGTCAGGGTGAGAATCCTACCAATTAACTGCTAGTTTCAAAAACCTGCTGAAAATTCTCAGGGTCATTGCTGTAACCATCTTATGCATATAAATGCATGGCTTTGCCCCTCTCATGTTTTCTAGCTTATCTCCTTGCCCTCTCTTTGTTGTCCAATCCTCAAGTTCTCACTTTTCTTTTAATTGTTTTATACCTTTCTATTTGTATTTCTTCTTTTGAGTTCTTATACTAGGGAGGCTATACAATATTTAGACATGTGGGTCTGGCTTATTTCACTTATGAGTATATCTTCAAGTGGCATCCACTTAAATATGAAGGCTTCGAGTTTATCATTCTTTATAGCTGAGTAATACTCCACTATATAAAAATACCACATCTTTTTCATCCATTCCTCATGTGATGGGCATCTTGGTTATTTCCATAATTTGGCATTTATTCTACTGAGCTAACTCCCTAGCCCCTAGAATCACATTTTTTAAGGTATAGTTCAGTAAACTAAAAATTTGCTTCCCTTATCAAATAAATCTAGGAAATGTTACATTAAATTACACATAAAATTAAATACTTTTTTTCTTTCAGGAACTCCTTGAAGGCTTTGATATGATAAATATATGTCATTCATTTTCCAGGAGAATCTTTTCTTTTTTTATGAGGAGAATATATTTATTGTGGGAAAGAAAGCTCCTGTCTGAGAGAGAGACAGGAGAGAGGCCCGAGTAGGTTGTCCTCCTCCAGGAGAATCTTGACTGAAGCATAATGGGGGCTTATTTGAACAAGTCACTTTTTTTTCCCCCAAAGCAATTATAGGCCTAATTATAATATGATTTAGAAATACTAATTTTATGATTGGCTGTAGCAGCCACTGGAGAGCATTGCGAATTTCTGCTGACATAACTGTCCTGTCACATCTAACTATTAGTCAGATGCTTTCATGGCTCTATCTTTTGCTCTTTGAGGCCGTTTAAACACTGTGCATTAAAAAGTGGCTATTCATTCCCAGGAACTGTCCTTTGGTTCATTTCTCATTATTCCCCAACAGACTTTGCCATTAAGGTACCTGTAGTCCTGAAAGCCAAGAGTTCTAACCTCTTCAAAGTTTTGACATACTATCTTACGTATTTAGCAAATCTATTTATTTTGAAGTTACTGTGATACTGTATTAACATGGCTTGCAAATAACCTGTCTAGGAATGTAATTGAATTTATTTTTTTCTCATGTGACGTTATGATTTACAAAATTATTTTCATTACCAAGGTGTCACTAAAAACCAGACTTGGTGGTACAGTTTCATAATCCCAGCACCCTGGGATCCTGAGGCAGAAGGATCACAAGTTCCAACCCAACCTGGGCAATTTATCAATTTAAAGAAAATATCATAACATTTTTTTTAAAAAAAAGATGTCACGAGGATAGGTAATTGCATATTTTTAAAGTAAACTTTAAAAAAAAGAATTCTTTCTTTCTTTCCTTATTTATACTTTTTCCCCTCAGTAATGAGGATTGAACCCAGAACCTTTCAACTAAGTATATCTCCATCCACCTTTAACTTTTTTTTTTTAAATTTTCAGGTAGAATCTCACTGCTGCTGCTTCCAAGATTGGGCTTGAACCTGCAATTCTACCTCAGCCTCCCAGTGTAATTGGGATTACAAATGTGTGCAGCCCTACCTAGCCATGAATTTAAATTCCAAATGCACACCTAAACTCGTAGAAATCGTAACAGAATTGTAAATTTCCTCAACCATAAACACAAACGTGAATGAAGACATCGGTGACTACTACTGACAGGATACTCAAAAAGATATGTGAAGGAGTGGGTGGAATACTTTAAATCCAGGCCCTTCCCTTTATTTTTATTGTTTAATAAGAAGCTTGTAGTCATGTACAGGCTTGCACTCAGGATATACCTCATTTGGTGAAAGATTTCTATCAACAAACACAGAGATGAAAGCTGGTGCTAAAGTCTCTTATCCGGGAAAACTTTGGCTACAGATGTAAAAGGCCATTTTAATAGCGTAGCTCCGCTCACCACTTAAGCTAATAACACTCCTTCCCACAGGGAGATTCTCTGATGTAATGATTACAGAGAGCCAGGCCTCCACATCTGTATCTGACGGTAATACTGGGCTTGAATCCCAGCTCGGCCGCTTCCAAAGCAGGTGGCCTTGGATAGCGCCTTTGAGCGCCCTTCCCTATAAAATGTTGTCAATACCAGAATCAATTGAATTCATACAGATGCTGTGAAGCTCAAGAGAAATAACTGGCATACTGGACCTGCAGGTGGATCGTTTTTAATAAATATAAATCCAATGCTTATGTGTACTATTTAATAAATATAACAACTGGCACATAAATGCATACTTTTGCAATACTGAGACTCCATTTCTGTTGATATAGTGTCATTCCTTTTCATACTCTGTCTATAATAATATATACTTGGCCAAAAAGTCTCAGCTTTTATTCTTACTCACAGTATACATGATGTGGAAAGTGTATTTGAAGACACTAGGACAAAGCTCACTCACCCGAAGTAAATGCCAGCTGGGTACCTTGCTCTTCGCTAGACGGTACAGAGTATGGGAGAAGTTTTATGTGGGCCTCTGGAGGCACTTTGTTTATTGAAGCTAAAAAAGGGCCCAAGAGGATTGTCAAAAGCTGCTGCCTGAGAGGAAGAATTCCCCACATCTCAGCAGCGGCAGGTAGAACACACAAGGTAAAGGATGTGGGCCAGGGGTGGAGTGAAGGAGATAATTAGGAAAGACAAAACCGGAAAGATTGTAATTGTACCCTCTGCTTAGGACTGCGCTTCTCCCAAGCCCCCTTTCCTCCTTGTCCTACCCGTCAAGGGATCACAGGCTTGTGGGGGGCAAGATGCCAATGGAGGATAGTAGGCTTCATATCAGTTAGACTAACTATGAATGGTCTGTGGGCTGCAGCAAGCTAGGCTTTTCTATCACATAAATCAGCCTGTTCTTGTCATCCACACAGATCAGAAAGCTTAGAAGCCACACCCTGTGTTCTATTCAGGGACAGGAGAAAAGTTCAAAAGTACAGCTTGAAAGTGAAAATGGAAGAAAGACTAAAAATATTTTCTGCGTATTTAGTTGTCCTCTGTTGAATTCTGCTATTTCATTAAACTATTTACTCATTTGATGGTTGTTAAAATGTTCTGCTTTTTATTGGGAAGTATACTTTCACTTTGTAAAGACGCTGTGCTGAATGAAACTGCTATCTCTTAAAAACAAAATGTGTCAGTTCATTAAAAATTATCTATACCCAGAGCATAAAGACAAGGCACAGATTCCAGTGTTGTTTTATTTTCTTGGTTTTTTTTTTTCTAGAGATGAATGAAAAACACAAAATCTCCTTTTCTAGTGTCCTAGAAACTGTAATGAAAAAGCCAACCATTCACAGCTGAGTGAATGCACAAGCAGTAGTTCCTTTATGAGTGAAAGAAAGCAGAGTTCATTCAGGCAGGACTACCACAGTTTCCTTAAAACACTTGCAAACTCTATTGGACAGACACCATGCTTTTGGATAGCTAAACCAGATTGAAGTTGCAGTAGTGCAGTATAAGAGTTTCCCCAGGGGGAAAGGAAATACAATACCATTGCACAGGATGCTATGGAAGCCCCGTGAAGTGAGGGAAACGCGGACATGTGGGCGAGGCCTCTGACCGTCTGCACCTGCGCTCAGGAGAACTGAGGTAGCACGTCATGTTTCACACGCTGAAAAACGATCAGATGGAAGATAGGAATCTTCTCTAACAATGTGTTTTACTGTAGAGACTGAAAAGCTGAATCCACTATACTGTCCACAAAAGTACTAAATTATAAATACAGGGTAGTATAATTCGCACCTCAAAAAGCCCTGTGAATTGTTCATATATATTATGTGCAAGTAGTAGTCCACACCTGCACACATGCCATGAATTTTTCAGGCATTAGATAGTGGGTTCCAGTTCAGTACGTGAGCCCTGGAATCATTTGTATTAACAACTAACACATTTACAGTTTTATATCTCTGCATCTATGTCTGTTCAGCTGAACTGTGAGCATTACATTATTTTCTCTCAAGGATTTTTGAAGATTATATAAAATAAGGAAATAAAATTGATTATTCACTTCCCTCTTAAATTCCCTTAACTTGTTCTTCTCAGAAGTATCTCAAATCCTAGGCATGGCTGGAGGACCCCACATGTTTCAGCAACCTCTCTAGCTCCAACTCGTTCTGTTCTACTTTATTCACTGTGTGGCTGAAAGACCTTCTTTCGGTTCCTCCAGGGATCCTCCTCTTTGCTGCTTCTGAGGTTTTACAAATGCTCTTCTTCGCCTGGAACAAATGTCTGCCCTCCCCCACGCAAGCACAGCACACACAGCCCACTCCCAGCCAGCCTTTACTTCTCAGTTTAAATGTCACTTGTTTAAAAAAGGCTTTTCTGATTCACCAGTCAAAAAATCATTCCTTCTCCATACTTCTCTCTAGCGTAGAACATGGTTTGCTTCTAGTAACACAAGTTCTGTGGTACCTGGTTTCAAATCAACAGAAAGATAGGAACCAGGCAGATGGGGCCTTAAGCATGACCCTACTCCTTCCGACAACATGCTATGTTCTGAAGTCATAGATAGATTTTGACTTCTCATTAGTCTTATAGTTGGGAAAAGCAACACAGGATTCCGGATGGCAGCCCACAGAAAGGAAAATGGGGATGTTAGAAGCAGGACTCCAGTGGCCAGTGCCTTTCAAATGCACTGAATAAATAAGTTACTTCATGATCACAGAGTACAACATGTGACCTGGGCTGTGGCAGGTCAAAGAGAGACCAGGAGGGCTGGAAACTCCCTGCATTAGAGCGGAAGATTGAGAGCAGACGACGTGTATTTTCCCTCTTTCCCCAAAGTGTATGAATTTGTCATAAACAACAATTTTTGAGGTTAAATAGTGATGAGTATCAGCAGACTCATACTGTTTAAACATAATTATGTATCTATACATTGTAAATATATAAATAACATACAAATGTATATGCACATACTATGGAATATAGGTCATATGTTTTTTGTTTGTTTGTCTTTGGGTTTTTTTGCGGTACTGGGGATAGAGCTCTGGACACTCCGCTTGCCCGGCATGTGCTTATTCTACTGAGCTATTTCCCTGACGCATGTCATATGTTGTTGATATTACACTATACACACTGTACATGGGTATATACATATTATATGTCACATAGTTATAAACAAAAATTAGTGTAATTATTTGGATAGCATCCACCTATTGTACTGTGCCTACTTGTACAAGTACCTACTTGTACTCCAAGAAAATAGTTAACCAGATTCACTTTGTATACCTCTATGGCTGGTTGCTGCTATCTAAAAATGTCTATAAAAATTAGTTGAGTGAATAGTGGCTATAAAGTGTGTGACATGTTATTCAAATTATTTTAGGAATTCAATAGCTGCTTGAGTAGTTATGATGATGATTCCAGCGCTGCCAATTCTGCTGGTAAGACAGTTCTAATACTGTGGGTGTTAAATTATCATCTGGGTTGTCTACTCTTAAGACTTCTGTTTCAGAAATCCATAAACTTGCCTACAGGCAGGGTTGTCTTTTACTGATTTATAATTTCAAGCCATGTCCCCTAGCTTACGACCTATACTACTCCTAAGTCCTAACTGCAGGAGAAGTAGAGCACACTGAGACTACAGCAAACTAAAAGGCATTCGTTCTGTCCCCCCACCAAACAGCCAGCCCATTCTCCAATCCACTTGGATTTGCTTTGTGTGAATGTGGGTTCAGAACTATTAGATCTTCTGATATTCCCTAATTTTTATATCTGCTTTTGAGAAAGGGGTCGCAGTAAGTAGCCCCATGGGGCCTCAGTGAATGAGCTTCCTATTTCAGCCTCCCAAGAGCTGAGAATACTGAGAAGCAATACCACACGTGCCTCAGGCCTTCTGAGTTTTAAACAGAAGCGAAAAATCCAGTTCTTTTTATCTAATATCAGAAACGTAGAGTCTACAAGTTGCTGCATTCTGTGGGCTTTGAAACATGCCACGGTCTTCTGCCCTAATTGCACCCATAAGCAGCAAGTTTGTGGCCCTGGTTATGACAGTTGTCTTTGTGTATGAGGTTGCATCAACCCTTATTATATTTCACTTACTTTTTACATTGATAATAGTGTATTTATTTATTTATTTATTTATTTGTGCAGGGTCTCACTCTGCAGCTTGGACTCATAGTGATCCTCCTGTTTTCAGTCTCCCTAGCACTGGGATTACAGGCGTGCACCACCATGCCCGGACTCGGTCACTGGCTCAGTGCACGGGGGGGGGTGGGGGGGGGGGAGGCCTGGCATGACATGTGGTGCCAGGGATCGAACCCTAATCTCTCAGCTTGCGTAAGCAGGCACATCATCCACTGAGTTATCTCGCCAGCTCCGATAATAGTGTTTTTAAAATGCATTTTAACAGTTTTAATTCATTGGTTATAAGAATATATTTCCGGCTGTTGTTTGTATACCTCTACCTCCTTATCTTTTGTTTCCCTAAGACCCTCCTACTTTGTTTCTGGGCTTCAGACGAGATTTCAAAACTAATTATCTATTGTCTGAGTAGCACTTCTAGGGAAAAGAAAAAAAAAAAAAAACAGATCCACACAGGAGTTTCAAATTACATACAAATCGATTTTTTTTTTTTGCTATTTATTAAACTCCATTGCAAAAATACGTGAGAATAAATGACACAAACATGTGCAAGCAATGATTTTACAGCCAGTGAATGCTTCATCAAACAATACTAAGATTTTCTGGACTTTCCCTTAGCGTGGATGTTTTCTTTAAGAGTTGTGTGTTTTCTATACAACAATAAATTTAGATTTTTATGTTAGCAACAGCAGACATTAGAAGACATTAACAATTTAAAAGTGCAATCTTTTCATAGTTTCTATATGAATAACTTCTATACCTCCGAGAAAAAAAAAAAACGGTGTGTCCTAAACTATAACCTAGTACTTTAAATCAGTATATATAAAAAGTGCCTTTTTCAAACATAAATGTTTATCCAGTATCACAATGTTCTGCTTCCTTGCCTTTTGCAGAAAATTAATATAATCCTTTCAAGTACGTTTTCATTGACAAGCTCTCTGTCTCTGTCTCTATTTCTGTCTGTCTCTGTCTCTGTCTCTCTGTCTCTGTCTCTGTCTCTGTCTCTATCTCTGTCTGTCTCTGTCTCTGTCTATCTCTGTCTGTCTCTATCTCTGTCTGTCTCTGTCTCTGTCTATCTCTGTCTGTCTCTGTCTCTGTCTGTCTATCTCTGTCTGTCTCCATCTCTGTGTTTCTGTGTCTCTAGCTCTGTCTCTCTCTGTTTCAATGCAAATAATAGAAAGGAAATGATGGCAATATAAACATCCGTGAGCAAATTCAGGAGGCACGTAGGCAGAGGTATTTATAATACGACTGCTACTTAGCCAACAGCAATTCATCTTAAGATAAATCCTCATTTCAGAAGTTGTAGAAGGAAGGGGGAAGAAAAGAGAGCTAAGATGCACAAGATCGCTACGATGACGGCTCTACTAATTTCTATTAGTTCATTGAAAGGAACACTTAGTGCTCATATCACTTGGCCAATTTTACATGCCTGTACCTGGTAATTTGAGCAACTAATTCAAAGACAACAATATGCAACATAGTAACAATGGTTAACTTCTTATCATCTTGTTTTAAAGTTATATATCATTTTTATTGTTTTTGTCTCAAATTAAGAGAAACATAGATTGTAAAATTGGGCATGTGTCTAAATATAGTGACACACACATAATCTCAGAACTATGGACTTTAAGGCAGGAGAATAGCAAATTTGTGTCCAACATGAGCAAAATTGTAACTTAATGAGGCCCTATTTCAAAATAAAAATGAGAAAGGGCTAAGGATATAGCTCAGGTCAAGGGCCTTGTGTTCAATCCCCAGTACTGTATTAATGAAATACTTTCATCTCTAGTACCTAAGTGAGTTTCTGAAATATTAATTTTGTGGAAAAATGTATGTTTACCTGCATCTTTAAATCACCTAGTGATTTTAAAGCTGTATTTCATTTATTTATGTTAATAATATGTTACATATTAATCCTACAGAGCAATGAAACCTGTTCTGGTATATTAGTATATGCATATAATATATTTAGTTAATTTCCTTCCCTGTTACCCTTTGTTCCTTTCTTCTCCTCTCTTTCGATATGCTTTTCCATCTCTACAATTGTACTTTCTAGTCTCCTGACATCTTTCTTTTATTGATAGATGAATGGATGAATGGATGGATGGATGGACGGATGGAGAGATGTAGAAGGAAGGGGGGAATTATTATACAATGCACTTAAGAGAAAACATTCAGTACCTAACTTTCTGAGACAGGTTTATTTGGTACAACATGATAGTCTCAAGTTCCATCCATTTTACTGCAAAGGACATGATTTTGTTAATTTTTTTGGCTAAATACTACTCCATGATGTATACACCACATTTTTTATCCATTCATCTATTGATGGATATCTAGACGGTAAAAATATATTTCAACCTCTTCCTTCTACAATAAAATGATATATAATTTTAAAACAAGATGATAAGAAGTTAATGATTATTGCTATATTGCATATTGTTGTCCTCGAATTAGTTGCTCAGATTACCAGGTACAGGCATGCAAAATTGGCCAAGCGATATGAACACTGAGTGTTCCTTTCAATGAACTAATAGAAATTAGTAGAGCCGTCATCGTAGCGATCTTGTGCATCTTAGCTCTCTTTTCTTCACCTTCCTTCTACAACTTCATTTTTATACAGTGTGCTTAAGAGAAAACACTCAGTACCTAACTTCCCGAGACAGGTTTATTTTGCACAACATGATGGTCTTGAGTTCCATCTATTTTACTGCAAATGATATGATTTTGTTATTCTTTTTGGCTAAATACTACTCTATTATGTATACACCACATTTTTTATCCATTCATCTGTTGATGGATATCCAGACTATAAAAATATATTTCAACATCTTTTTCCATAATGCCATAACCTTGTAGTCAGCATTTGAATTGACTGAATATTCTATGTTGCTCTTGTATTTATGGTAACCTGGAAAAACCATTAACATTTGTGATGAGAGATAGTGAAATTTTCAAAACTATTCTTATACTTTCTTACAAAGTACCAAAAGGAGACAGCTTAATGAATATAAGCATTTTATCTTAATAAAACAAACATTCACCTAAGGCTCTCTGATGGGTACTCAGAAAATCAAATAGTAATTATAGAGCTACTCCACAGCCAAAACAGGAAGTCAAATGTTTAGGGTATTCATCCCAACATCAGTAAAAACAAAGGGCAACAGAAAAATCCAGGAAATACTAATGCCTACACCTGAATATAAGGTGTATCACTTTCCTCAAAAATATCTGGCCTCAGAAATGAAGTCCTTGGCAAGCCAGATAGTTCAGCAGACTAATACGCTGCTTAGACAGGTGCAGGGACTGGGGTTGGATCCCCGGTGCCATGTCGGCCCTGTCCTTGGGGCACACTGAGACAGACTGAGACTGGGCATGCTGGTACATGCCTGTAATCCTAGCGCTTGGGAGGCTGAAAACAGGAGGATAACTACAAGTCCACTCTTTGTAGCGAGACCTTGTAGGCCCTGTACTAAAAATACATTAAAAAAAAAAAAAAAGAAGAAGAAAAGAAGTCCTTATAGTCAACACTTTCAAAGATCTCCCTGTACCATCACAGCTCAATGGCTAAGACACAGGCATTGAATCTACTTATCTGGGTTTGAATTTTACCTCCTTTTTTTATTGGACATAAATTCTTAGGTGAGGTAATCTTTTGGTTTCTTCGTTGACTAAAAAGTAAGTAACACTGATAGCGCCTCCTTTTCAGCTCTGGGGAGAGAATAAAAAACACATTAAAAATTGTCACAGTGCATAGTGAAGTATATATGTGTCACAAGCTCTATTTCACCTTAAATTATTGTACTTTAATCTGAACTGAAAAGTACTAAACTGCTCGAGTGAAGATGTGTCTTAAACATTTAAGACAGATTAAGTATTTATATGGGTATGTCATATTTTGTTACTGAAAAAAATACTTAAGACTACTGAAAAATAACAGGAAAAAATAATTATTGTGCATTTTTGGGATAAATGAGAAAATTTGTAACTTTAATATAAAGGAAGCATACAAACTGAGGCTTGTAATACAATCCTCAGTTACACAGTCAGAAAAGTGTTTAGAGAGTTAGGTGTGTTTATTTTTTTTTAACTTTTAACTTTAATTTTTATTTATTTATTTACTTGGTACAGGGTCTTGCTGTTCAGCTCCTGTCTCAGCCTCCCCAGCATGGGGATTACAGGCAGGAGCCACCACGCCCGGTTTCCAGACAGTATGGCATGTGGTGCCAGGTAGCAAACCCAGGCAGGGTGCTTAATCTACCAAGTACTTATACTTGCCAGGCAGGCACTCAATCCACCAAGCTATCTCCCCAGTCCTAGTGTGTTTAAAAATTAAGAAAGTGAAAATAATACTGAATGAAAAAAAGACAAAGTAAAAATCAAAACAAAATGAAAGCAAAAGGAACACACAGGATCCATGGCCCTCTTTGAATTCAAAACATACTACAAAACTATAATAATCAAAACTTCATGTGCTAGCATTAAAGCAGACACATAAATCAATGCACTAAACTAGAAAGCTCCAGAATCAATAAAAAATGACATTTATAGTCACCTTTCTTTTGACTGTTGCCAAAAACACACAATAGTGTTGGAAGAACTCAATATTTACTTAAAAAAATAAAACTACCATATCATATATATACATGTATATATATGTACACATACATATGTATACATGTATTGAAAAGTGCATTAAAATATGTTAAAAAAGATTTAAATGTAAGGCCAGAACAGGTAAAAATACTAGAAAAATGGGTCACCTGTAAAAACAGAAAAGAGATCATAATTATAGTAAAAACACTGAGACAAACCAAATATTGACAGATAGTAAGTATATTTTCTCCACAATCAAAAGAATTTAATAGCAATAATACAGAGTTAGTTAACTAAAGATTAATAAAATGTAATGCTTATACTAACAAAGAGGACACAGGAAACTAGAGAATGAAAACAAGAAAAATTTGAAAAATTAAATGATAGAAGATGAAGAAGAGAAAAAAATAGATAAGGATTCCTATTAAGGAAATTAGCAGAATCAGATAAAGGTAAAGAAAAAGAACAAACATGAGAAAGCAAAAAATTTAAGAAGAATAAAAAGACTAAAAGGAAAAAAGAAAGAAAAAGAATTAAAATAAAAGAAAAAGAAAAAGTAAACAAGTGGTTCAAATCCCCTAAACCATGAAGAATGGAGAGAGAAAACCAAGTCCAAAATTTTTTCACTGTATTTTTCAATGAGAATAAAAGTGTCATAACATTGGACTAAACAACCGATTTTTGGATATTAATCCTGATAAATGCTCTTTTGAGATTCATCTTATTCCAGTAGGGGTGATTATTATTAAGGACTCAAAAAGTAGCAAATGATTGTGGAATTTTTGGGAAAAAAAGAATTCTCCCCCATTGTTGGTAGTGTAAACTAGTAAAATGACTATGGTAACCAGTAAGGCGATAACTCAAAAAAACTAAAAATAGGAATTCCATTTGACCCTGCTATGCCTTTTCTAGTTATCGTTCTAAAAGAGATAAAATCATTATATATATATTATCACTAAGTATTTATATTTCTATGTGATAAGTTGTATGTTACTGCAAAAATGCTTTAGACTACTGAAAAATAACAGGAAAAAATAACTATTGTGCATTTTTAGGATAAATGAGAACATTTAAATCTTTAATTTAAAGGAAGTAGTACTGTGGTTTGTAATGCAATCCTCAGTTACAGAGTCAGAAAAGTTTAGAGAGTTAGGTGTGTTCAAAAATATACATATATACAGTCGTGTTATAGTGGGACAATTCACAATAGCTAAATTATGAAGGTGGCTTACATGTCTACCACTGATATGTGGATATACGAATAAGCTAAGGAGCAAAAGAAAACGAAGGTGTTAGCTGTTATGTTTTACATCTACACGCACCCTAAAAACTTAATGTGCTCAGAGGCAGGCTCTTGGAAGGTAACTGGATGATGGGGGCTTATTTTTGACGTGCTGTGAGGAAGTGGTGTCTGGCTGGAGGAAGTGGGCCACTGCCTGGGGAGGGAGGCCATCTTTCCCTCCCTTCACTCACTGCTTCCCTGGCATCATGCTACGAGCCTCTTCCTCTCCTGTTTCCATTTGCCAGAGATCTTTCCAGTTCACAAATAGCCCACATGTTCCACAGGCCCACCACCACGGCTCCCGCCGTGCTGCGCTGCCTTGAAGCCAGCTGGCTATGGATTGTAAACATGGACCAAAGCAAAACTGTCATGCTGTAAGTTGTGGGTTGTATCTCAGAGATGACCAAAGTAAGTAACTAAGACATATTTTGGAACCTGGGCAGTGGGGTTGTTTCTGTGAGCATACGGCTCAAAAGCCTTTGGAATTGGTTTGCAGGAGCAGTTAGGAAAGGCTAGGAGATGTCAGTTAGAGAAGCAGCCTTAGAATACTGTAAACCAAGCAAGATGTGAGATTTCGGTTAGAGCTCAGAAGATCAGAATGCTGATAGAAACACAAATAGTAAAGACCAGGCTCCAGGGTTTCACTTGGGAAGAAGTCCAATGGTGGCTGGACTCTAGGCCATGTGTGTTATACTCTGCCAGAAAAATCTCTACATTTTGCTCATGTCTTGATATTTTGTAGGTGATTAAGAGTAGCAGATTAATCTGGCAGAGGAAATTTCAAGGCAGTCCAACATTCAGGCTCTACCATAGTTACTGATTCCTGTCATCAGTGAGATATACTGTGAGAGATAGGAGCAAAATCCCATTTAAAGAGTTTTCAGTTTTGCCAAGAAGAAAATCTTGCAAAGACAGAGCGAAAGCTTGGTTGTTGCAAAGACTGATGCTAAAATGAAGTCAAATAGTTTATAATGGGGCAATGTTTCGAAAAGATGGCTTGAGGGCAGCACAAGAACCAGAAGAACCACATCCTTCAGCTTTGCAAAAATGAGGTACTTTGGGAAGACAGCCCAAGGGTACTTGGCCAGAGAAGGAGAAAAGAAGCAACCTAGGGTGATTTAGTTCATAATACTGGTGACTTTGTTTGTAACACTGAGCCATCCAGACACTTGGAGATGTCTACAGCCATGATACAAGGGAGTCTGACTGCTCCTCAAGCCAGGAGCAGACTCTCTATCCTTTATATGGTGTCATTTTATAGGGATGCAGAATCCAAGAGCTGCAGTCAGGGAGGCTTCCACCTCAGTTTCAGGAAAAG
>NW_004524582.1:531516-536621 GCF_000260255.1 Octodon degus
TATATGTTGATTAGCTTAGTTTAGCTGTTCTAAAGTGAGGATGCATTTTAAAACAGCATGCTTTTCAAAACAATGTTTTTGTCAATGAAAAAATAAAATTTAAGAAAGTAATATAGGACCTTTAGATGATATAAGGGACATATTTTAACTCTCAACTTGCTAGATGTCAGATATGCTGGGTTTGTGTTCTCTAAAACTGAAGAATGAATTTTTAAGGAACAACAGAGTGTAAGAGTATGAAATTTTGCGGGGGAGAGATAGCTCATAAGAGACAAGAGTGGGCCCAGTGGGTTGCTAAGGAGACCAATTTTTAAAAGGAAGTTTCATAGAGCAAATTACGAGCAGGGTACAATGTGCGACAAAAGTACGATTAATTAACAAGCTTGTAAGTGTAGTCACTGAGGTAATGTTTACCTAATGGGGAAGCAAGTGAAATAGTAAGTGTTCATGGAAAGAACAAGGACCTTTCTTGTTGATGAGTCAGGAGGTCCAGGTCACCCATTTAGATGACTGATGTCTATCTAGAGTTATTGGACCAGGTGATACCAATTATAACGTATTGCTTATCCCTTGGGGAAGCATATAGGCCTGGTCATTCTGTCTTTATCCTGAGGTCTGAATTAAAATGGATGTAATTTCAGCTGTAGTTGTAGTCTCATCCTCTGTATTGATTCCCTGGAGGGCCTAGATCAGTCTAATTGCCTATACTTTGTCTACCAAGCTCATCTGTCTATAATGCTCCCTCCTCTAAAAAGGTACCCCTAAATGCTGTGAGGGGGCAAGGGTGAAGGCTACTTCTGGTGAAGGGGGTTGTGGTAGATCCTCCAACTGGTGGTCAGCTGGTTACACCCAGCTAAACTGAACTAGCATGGTGCCGGGTGTGGGAGGCCCACCTGAGGATTGTTGCCAGAAGCATAAGAGGCAGAACTAGAGAAGCTGTTGAGAGGTTGTTATGGAAGCTGTATGGCAGCTGTTGGAAGCTCTCTTGGATTATTCTGCTGGGTTACTTCATCATGCTGGCTTTCCTGGTGAACTTGGTTATCAGAGGAGGGGCTTGGGACCTCATTGTCACTGAAGATGGTTATGGTTCATTTTATGGAGCTCTGGTCCTCATCTTAAGCATCACTTCCTGGTTCCAGAAGGAAAGATGGTGCACTGCTCAACCTTCTGGAGCAGCTTGTCACATTAGCTTTCCTGAGAGGAGCTCAGCTGTTCTCATCCTTGGAGGAGCTCAGGACTTCACTGTTGTTGAGGACGGCTGTGCTACTTTTCAGGGGAACTCTGGTGCTTACCTTGAGCATTGCTTTCTCGCACCAGTTCAGACTTGTAAGCCTGCTAGCACAGATCATTCATCCTGATGGCACAGACTTTCTAGCTTCCACCACTGATCTTTGGGCTTTCCCAGTACAGATCCATGAAATGGACCTGCATGAAGCATTGTCATGGGCTCTAGGCCTCCAGTTGGACTTGTGGAAGGCATTGTTATGGGCTCTAGGTCTTCAGTAGAACTCATGCAGAGTATTAGGATCCAGGCCCTCAGCTGGATTCTTTGGTATTTACTGTGTGGACAGACTTCCTGCCTTACTTTGTATATGATTCTTTGGGTGACTATTGGAAAATAATGCTATAAACTATGTGTCCTGTATTGTATTGCTACCTTGAAAGGCCCCAAACCAGAACTGAGTTCACAGTTAAGATCAGCAGTCAGAGATATGCTGTAGAAGTTCAGTTTAAAAGCCCTCGATAGATGCCAGGCATTTTCATCTACATTAAGGTATATAGATATAAGTTTGGAGGCAACAAGACCAAAGAATGATTAAGTATACACGGGTCAAATAATGATCATCAAGTCTATTATGAATATAATCAACAAATTTTTCCACCAAACAGCCTTCCACAGATAGGGTAAGGAGAAGATCTAGGGAATTTTAGACTCTGACATTGCTTTAACCTGTTGTTTAATATCTTGAACAGCCATTGAGATATTAGGAGGATCAAGAATGTATGAAAAATATTTAGGTTTGACAATTGGACATATACCCTCCTGCGCTGCTGTTAGACTGTCTAACGTCATCCAGAGATGGCTGGAGGATGGCTTGCCACATTAATTTTTCTTAATTTAGGAAGAAGATGAATTGAGGTGTTGTTTAAGGCTTGTTGAGTACAGATGGTCAAGGCCTCAATTTGTTGCATGACATCCTTTTATGTTAGGGCAGGGGTAAAGACAGAAGCCAAATAATTACACTAGTGGAACACACTTTTACACCATCAATGGCATAGATGGGGTAAGTTTGAAGGTTGGTCAACACTCTTGCCTCATAACCATGCAAGTATTAGTTACATAAATAGAAAAAAAAATTGCTTCTAAGTTGTGAATGAGTGAATGAGTAAATAAATACTAGAGAATGTTAAAAAAAAAATCATCTTAGCCAAAGTTCCCAGAAAGCATAACCTGCATAATCTGAGAAGGAACCTTGATTGCCAGCAGGCAACAAGATTAAAGCAAGATTGCCGGCAGGGGGATGAGAGGGAGCGCGGGGGTGGGAATGCAAAGGAAGGAAGGATACAACAATTCAAAGTATAACCCTACAAGTTGAAGTCCCTGATGCCAAAGTCTCATGTTCAAGTATTCTGATTGGGATAAAATTATTTCCTAATGTATAATTTTGTTTATTATTTATTTTATTAATTTATTATTGATGAGTTAAACATTTTTCAGTAGGTGTTTGTCTATTGCACCAACTTTTTTTTTGAGACAGTGTCTCACTATGCAGTCCAAGGGGGCCTGGAACTTGCTTATATAACCCAGCCTGGCCTCAGACTCCCACTAATCCTCTTGCCTCTGCCTCCTGAGTGACAGGATTACAGATAGGCTCCACCACATCTGACACATCTACATCTTTAGATTTTTACTTTTGGCAAAACAAATTCGACTTTTCTTTTAGAAGAAAATGGAAACAGAACTCTAAATTCTGTGTGTATTCTGGGAATTAGTGACTTAAGAGAGGTTTAAGAAACAGATGAGATTTAAACCTAGGCTGGATGAATAATTAGAGATAAAGAGACTAGTCACACTGAGGAGTTGCTATATTCTAGATGCTTTAGATATATAAAAACATTAACTTATTGTAGGTATTACTATTCTCAGTGTAAAGGTGGGAGACCAAGGTCTAGTTAAGTTAATGAATTTATTGAAAATGTAACTGCTTCCATGATCTGGCTGCACTGTAATGCGGGTTATCCTAAGCTTAGCACATTCACTTTCTCTGAGACAGCCCAGTGCAGGCCTGCACCTTGGGAAGACTGGGCAGGGTCTTCTCTTCTTGACACTGTAAGCCTGCATTATTTGGCTGTGTGAGCTCCGCACATGCTCTTTTTTCAAGCTTTCTTATTGAGGGATGACGAGACTATCTCCTCAAGGAGCTGTTAAAAATCATTAAATGAGTACTTACAAGTGAAACGCTTAGAAGAGCAGCTGACATGTAAGTGTTCAATGGATCCTGGCTCCCGGGGATAAGGAAGAAGGGCAAAGAGGAACAAGAGGGAGAGAGAAGAGAACAACGAGGACCAGAGGAGAATTACCACTCTCAGATTGCTGCTTTCCTAAGCAGAGAGCATTCTGAGGGAAGGGCTGGGAGCCCCGAAGACTTAAGAGAAGGAAGCACAGTTTTCTCTCTAGCTAAAAATATAAGGAATATGGGGGCAGGGCACTGCGGAATAAAAAACAGTGATCAATTAATTTTTTAACCAAAAAATAACTAAGGAATAATCAAAGAACTAAGATGCTACTGCAAAAACGCACACAGTCCTAATTGGTAAAATCTACTGAGAAAAATAACTTCAGGATAAAGCAATGCTTGACCTCCAGACACATCCACCATCGCTACTACCGTAAGATTCTGTGTTGACTTGCAACCTACCGTGTTCAGGGAAGTGTGTAAGCTGGCTAATAAACACAAGAAAAATAACAAATGTGACATGGGAACTTAGGAAGAGAGAAAACCAAATCCCTTCCACCTCAACCACGGAGGGTAAAGATCTAAGAGGAAATTAGGAAAGAGCACGTAAATAAAGTTTCTACTATAAACGCCATTGGAATAGCAAGAAAAAGAGTTGTAGAGGTTTTGAAAATGTCAAGAAAACTGGCCTGGGGGAAATGAGGCTTGTTATGAAGTATTTGGTTCAAAAGAAATCGGAGATTTGGCCTCTGTGTGGCACCTCTCTGCGGCTAACGTCTCCTGGGAGGAAAGCCCTCTCAAGAGGTGCAGTTAGGAGACCAGCTACGTGAGGACTTGCATGGGAAGCCTCTCGGACTCTGGACCTCACCAGTTATCTCGTTTGCCTAGTAAGGCCTGCACTTTCCCTATTTTCTTCACTTCTGTCTACAGATAAGGTAACTGTATTTCACCTTTTATCAGAGAAAAGTTTCCTTACAAAGAACTAAGTAGTTGGCTTATGAGCTCTCCTGCAAACAACTGGCATTCACAGACCCTTAAGTCCTCGAGGTCCATGATGATTTTCTGGAATCTCCTTTTCCTTTTGCTTCCTCCTGAATACTTCCAGGGACTATTTCAATGTCCACCCCCAAAGGGAAAAGCCCTGGGTTCTAACAAATCTCAGCTGTTGGGGGCGTGTTTATCGCCCCTGCTGGGGAGAAAAGAAGGGGCAATTTCCAAACATCAGTGGCGAGGCTGTGTTCCTCAAGGGAACGAAGTGACATCTCCTGAATTCACTGCCAGCCCCAAGCCTGGCCACTTGCGCAAGGCGCTCAGCGCCTCAGATCCTGCAGCTGGGAAAGGGGCATGAGCCTGTTCCCAGGGACTCCAGGCCAGGGGTCAGCCTCAACAGAGAATCCTATCGCACCCCGCCGAAGCCCCAGGTCTGGTGCAAAGTACGATTCCCGGGCCACTCCCACGCCAACTCCCGAGGCGGGAGGCCGGAAAGTTTGGGCGACGCCGCGCTCACCGCTCACCGAGCACCAGTACGCCTCAGTGCTGGCGAGGTTCCGCCCGCTGGCACGCGACCCCCATTCGCCAGCACACGCAGCAGCGGCGGCGGGCGGAGGGGCGGGCGTCCCCGGTGCCCGGCCTCGGCGGCGCCTCCGG